>NC_134241.1:74876823-74936823 GCF_965152275.1 Natator depressus | reverse complement strand
TGTACACTGAAAAGAAGAATAAAATATAAGTTCCCTAATGCAGGCTGTTATGGCAATGTTACCCATATCAGAGCATTATGGTGCCATGGAAGAGTGCTGAAAATTTTCTTGCACACCATATGCAAAAGAGAAATAGGAACAATTTAGGCTGGCGGTGATTTTACTACATGGACCATTGAATGCTCTTTTTTGACACACTATTGAGTGAACAAGGAATTCAAAGAGTTTGAACTCGAACAAGTTTTCTGCCTCAATAGGCCATAATCAGCCCCAAAGAACTGAGTACTACTCAGTGTAGTGGTCTGCTCTCAAGGCTAACCATGGTGTTTTTTGCCTGCTATTATAATACGCATCAAAGCAAGAGCTCTTATGTTGGCTTTTCTCTTATCGGTTCCACTGAAACCTAAAACTCTTAGGACTGTGTCTGAAACTCTAAAACAGTTATGCGGCATTCTCAAATATCAACATCACACAAGGCTATGTAGAGTGTATTGAAATAAACGTATAGTCACTGTGCAAACGACGATCATTGAAATAGAAGAAGCCATTGCTGGTTTTGTATTGTATACTAGAGCATGCTGGGCTTTAATAGAGTGTCCTGACTCTCTCTCTCCCCACATAGACACCATTTATTGGAAATTTTCCCAATGCACTTCAGGCATAAGGAGTGAAACAGTTCAGATGCAGTAATGCTCAGCTCTTCAAGTTCTTTACTCGGGGGCAGTGAGGTAAAACCTGATTTTAAGTGAACTTCATCTATTTTGATGTTTTCATTTACAATATCCAAAAATGTTATCATACACCTAGGCAGTTAACTAGATTTATAAAAGAATTATTTGTGATGCACTCCATTGACATTGACTTTAGGTTCTTGTAAATCTATGAATTGTGGAAAGAATGGAGCATGATAAGATTTCCTACAATACGATGTAACTCTCTCTTCTTCTCACACGAGTGTAATAACCTATGACATTGTGTCATATTACATTAATAAAAGAGATTATAAAAATAAATGCTAATACAGGGAAATATAACAACATAATCCATTTAATCAACAGGATTGCAATTTGCCTTTTTAGGAAGTATATTAATGAAAAGTATACAATAACCTAGCACACACAAGCAGGAAGCTATGGTAATATCATACTAAGATAAACCGATGCAGTACAGTTGGGAAGAAAAAGCATCATTTCACTTGCCTAATTATATTTTTATAAGACACATGGTTTACAAGTTTCAACATTTAGTTATCCAACACTTCTGGCCAAATTATACCCCATGCAACTTCATTGGCTTTGAGTCTGATCTCACTTGCACCAGTGTAAATCAGGACCAACTCGGCCAAAGTCAGTGCAGTTACACCATTATTAAACCACTGTAAAACCAGTATGAGAGAAGAATAAGACCTTCTAATCCCACTTAAATCAACACAGGTTAAATTGCTGAATCTGGCCCTCAGAGGTTGTTCAGTATTGCATCATAAGGTATTGCCTGTATTCCTCCCTGTGTGCCTGATCCAAAGCTAACTGCTGTCGATAAGAAGAGTCCTATTGACATCAATGGGCTTTTTAGCAGGTGCTATGTTAGTATTGCATTGTATCATGCTGTATTGTATTCGTTTGTGCCTTTAGCCTGTAAGATCTTTAGAGCACAGGCAAGTTTGTTTTGTGCAGTTAAGCCACTGTACAGCACCATGAACATTTATGTGCCATAGCAATAATAAAGTTAGTACACAGCCTTTCATCCCAAAGGATCCCCAGTTTGGATGTGGGAAGGGAGGCACAGGAGCTGATTTTGCAAGCTCTATGCTGGTGGGGACTTCTCCACAGTGCGGGAACTTATGGGTGGTTTCCACTCTCTTTGGGTTGCCTGAGCAGCATGGAGTACAATGGGGCAAAGACTCTACCCCACAAACTAGTATTGGTAGCTTCGTATTGCTAAAAACAAATACTAGCTTCGGCTTTGCAATGGACCCAGGAGAACTTTCACCTTCTGTCCTCAACAAATGACAGGGTCATTTTCAGATTTTTGGCCCCCATTTTCTCCCCTGCAGTCTACCGCCCTTTTTTAAAAAAAAAACTTTTATTCCATTCCATTTTGCAAGACAATAAAACCCAGCACCAATATTATATTTTTAAATTACTTATAAATCTGTAAAGAAATCCAGCGGCACGATTTTAAAAAGCTGCATCCAAATTAACAACCCTTCCTCTTCCCACCCCATACCACCTCCGACCACCACGACCAACACTTTAGAAACCACATATAAAAATGCAACCAAATTCAGGGGTTATTGATTTAGCTAGCTACCTCTATGTATAGGTGCTGCTGTCCCATTGTGGATGGGGAGAGAGGACTATGCCAAGCCCATCTTCACAGAGCCCAAACAGAGTGATCTTCACTACTGTCCATAGAGGCAGTGAGGAAAGGAGCAGTGGAGGAACTGCTTGGGAGCTGTCTTTGGAGAGTAAGAAAAAGTGAAATGGGAGAGCTGGGGAAACAATTTCTCTTCCCTGGGAGCAATGGAATGAGGTCCAGCAGAAGAGCCTAAAATACTCATTCCCCTACGCCACCGACCCTAGGAAGGGGAACATATAGGAAGCTTGGGAGGTAGTTAGGTAGGGGGAGGTAGTTAGGTAGGGTCAGAGCCTGAGATCCCATTAAGGGCTTTGCAGATTAGAACCAAGGACTATGATTTTCTATTCTGAAGGGGGGGGCAATGAATTACATCAAGCACAAAGATTGGGTGTTCGCATGAGCCACTGTGACTTCTGAGGCACACTGCTGCATGCTGCAACAATTTCACCTGGTTTATTGTGGTCTTGTGTATCCCTATGTAGAAGAAGGCCCACCATGGCTGGCTTGGGACCAAAGTGGGGAGGGATAGCTCAGTGGTTTGAGCATTGGCCTGCTAAACCCAGGGTTGTGAGTTCAATCCTTGAGGGGGCCATTTAGGGATCTGGGGCAAAAATTGGGGATTGGTCCTGCTTTGAGCCACGGATTGGACTAGATGACCTCCTGAGGTCCCTTCCAACCCTATGATTCTATGATTCTTCCCTGGCCAGTCAAAGTTGAAAGTGAGGAATACCTACTATTGTGTGTCCATCAAGACCTACCAGCTTTGCACTATCTTGATCTACAGTCTGCTGCCCTCCAGCATTTGTGAGGTTAGCATATTGGCAAGCTCCTTAAAACATTTTCGCTTTTCCAACTGAAAACATTTCTGTTCTTCCTGAATTGAGCTCGAGTGAACTGCTCTTTGCCCGTCTGCTAATCTCTGTCAGACATTAGCACATTTTCTGGCATTTCTTCCGCTAGACATGAAACTTGTGAAGTTCAAACAAACAATAGCCTCTTTAACCAAAAAGAAAAGAAATAGCAGGCACTTACTACTAAAACCTAAAATGTCGGTATATTTGGGCACAATCCTGTGAACACTTACACACACATACACATAAGTAACTTCACCCTCAACAATTCCCTCCTCCTCTATAAATATAAACCAGGGCCCAATCCTGCATTTCTTTCTCAATCAAAACTCCCACTGAAATCCATGGGGAGTGTTGACTGAGTAAGGACTATCAGACTGGCTTCATAGCTTGTGTCTGTCTCTTAGTTTTGATAAGTCTCTGAGCTTACCATGTCATACCTACTTAGGAAACTAGTAAAATGCTGTAAGCAACTTGTCATATTTACTAACCATTGTAGCTGTACTAAATATTCTGCACAGCATCCAGAAGGGAAGACTTTCCATTATGATTAGAGAGATGCTTGTAGTGAAATAGTTTTTACTTGCTTCTACTCATAGTGGTGACAGAAATGTTGTCTATCAACATGTATAATTTTGTGCCATGCAATTTATATTAAGAAGTCCAAATTCACAAAAATTTCTTAGCGCAAAGCAGCTGTTGTGTTGCTCTAATTGCTGTTGGAGTCACGCAAACTGGAAATATTTTGTGTCTCTTTTGGGATTGGTGAATATGTGGATTATCACACAGAGTCTACTAGAATAATTCAACATTACTTCAATTACTGGTTCCCAGATGAAAGCGCGTGCTCCTTATTTGTTACCATTCAGATTTCATGGCAAAAATTCTTCCTTTATAAAATATAGAGGAAATTTCTGTTTACATGCAAAGAGAAGTTAGATTATGTTTGTTGTAGGAATGCATTTATTGATAGAAGTGCCTTAATTTTCTAGTACAAAGTTACTTTAAATCATATGGGTTGCTATAATTATTTATAACTCTAATCAATTCCAGTTTGACTGAATACACAGTCAAAATTACTTCTTAAGGATAACATTAGCTGGTGAAAAACACCTGCAGTATATATGATTATTATCCTATATTATTAGTTCCAGATGCAGTTTACTTATGGACGAATCCTTACTTTTGATCACATTTGTTATAAAAACTGTAGAGTGTGTGAACCATAGCATAATAATCTAATCTTCTAAATTGATGTTTCTTTTTTTTTTGCTTACAATAGCATGGATCATCTGAAACATTGCCTGAATAAATGTATCATTTGTCACAAGCTAAAAAACTGTCATCATTAACATGATTAATCAAATGCTGTTCTTAAAGATGGATTGAAACACAAAATAGTCAGCCCAATGTCACATAATGAAGAGATTAATTTGAAGCACAAGACAACCAATTTAATATAACTCTATGCTCATGCTTTATTTAGAAAGCCATCAATTAGTATATTTTCCTTGATGTACTATTTTGTCTTTCTGAGCAATGAAAAGGCGATTTGCTCAAAAGTCAATTGGCTTTCTTTAAACATAAAGGGGTAGTTAAATATCTCTGTAAACTGAAATCTTGACTTCGAGAGCAAAAAAGGAAATTAACTACAAAATAAAACTCACAGTGGAATTATTCCTCCCAGGTTATTGATAATTTCCTTCATATAATGTGATTATAATTCCGGTAGCAGGAGTCACAGCAAGAAAGGCCTGAAATTCCTTCATTATCTTGCATAGAGATTAATGTGGCCCATACACAGGTGCAAGCTTTAGCCATGAACAAAGTTGCAAAGCCACTTAATCAGCTTTTATTGTTTAAGAAGGAGGAAAAATAGATGAAATGGTATATCCTGTTCTCTTTATCTGGCCGTCATTGAAAGCCATAGGGGCTAAGTCATATTAAAAAGACATTCAGCATTAGTATCTTTTCTTTACAAGCACTTAATAGCTTATGTGTTATTAAAAATCATCATCAGGAAAAAAACATTAATTTCATAAACCAAATTATTCAGTAGTTTTTAACAGCATGATATATTGATAAGCTATAGTATATTTGCTTCTATCTATCGTATGTGTACACAGAAAGAGAGAGAGAGATTAGATAGCTATGGATTCGAAGAAGATGCTCCAAAATAAAGATAACCAAACCTCCCTTATGGAAAAAGTATTTCTTATGCAGCACTGTGCCATATATTTTTGATTAATCAGCTCTACCTCTTTTCCTCCATGAGTGTGCAGGAAAAAACGTGAGAGAGATTCTTTGCATCACCTTACCGACTGGAATCTACAAATTTCACTGTTGCCCAGTTTAAAAAAAAAAAAATCTCTAGGATCTCCATACACAGGCACATATACTCACATTCTTCTGGATTTACTAATAAGACTTATTAAAATGTTAACTTACCAAAAATACACTAGAGGAAAAGGAACAGCATGGATGTAACCCCCTACTAATGAGGCACTAATGCATAATTATTATTATAATACATACACTTTTCTCCACAGAGGAATATTTATAAACACTGAAACAGTCTAGTTTGCACTAAAGTCTTATGTACAAATTGTTTTTCTCTTGTGGTTTGTATTTTTTTTTCTTATTGTGGTAATATTTAATGAATTTCATAAGCCTATACTCAGTCATTGAAAATATTGAAGAAACCTATGCATTTACTGCTTGCTGGCTTAAATGAGGATATAAAGACAAAACACTAAATGAAATTAAAGGCACAGCTGTTAGTAAAGCAGTCAATTATCCCAGCTTGATTTTCTAAGTTTCATACAGTGTGTAGTTTTGAAGGGAACAGCCAGGGAGCTATACAAGGTGATTTGATTTAAAAGTTAAGATAAGGAGGCAAGTTACAGATTCTATATATTACATTAATTCTATCGAGTAAAAACCACGCTTCTCTCAGAAAATGCCTGATTCTGTATTCCATCTTTTTATTATTTCCAAAATTTGCATTTAAGCGTCAGTAACACCTACTCATGTCAGTTGTCGCAAGGAGAGTAACATGGATAAGGATTACTCTCACGAGTAGATGTTTGCACAATTGAGTCCAATATTTACTGTGTTTGCTGGAGTATCCTGCACAGATGTTTCCTTTAACGTTTGCTTCTAGTCTCAGAAGTGAGAAATGACATTGTAAGATTCCGCATTGATTGTGTCTCAATAATCTTCAAATCAAATTCACTTTGTTTACAAGTAAAAGTAGACAGACAGCCCTGCAAACTCAACCTGTGTAAGGATGCAGGGAGCAGAACCCAGGTCTGCAGAGTCTGGGACTACTGACATTCCCACAATGCCAATGGGAGGCCAGACAGAGCTACTGCCAGGGAGAGAATAGGCACCACAGGAAGTACCGCTCAAGGGACCCAGAATGACAGTACCCTGCGGCCCTCTGATTGGCCAACCCAGTTTAACCCTGGTGGGTGCCCCAGGAAGTTGTATGGGCAACAGCATAGACTTTGGGCCTGCTGTGACTCTAGATCTGGCCTCACCTTAACTCATCTCATCTCCTGATGTCCAGCCTCTGATCCCAGCCTGACTGACCATGACTCAAGCCTGGTACTACCTCTGGTCTCTGACCCCGGTCTGACTTTGACCCTGACTCTTGCTTATTGAGCCCAGCTCTAGCAATTGCTCTGACCCCTGCTTACTGAGTACCATCCCTGATGTGTGGATTCCAACCCAACTGTGACCACTAGGTCAGGACACCTATGCCCTGGTCCCTTACAACCTGAGTGTCAAATGAAGTCAGTTCAACTCATGCAATGTCTCTAGTAATAAAGTTTATACTGGCCAAATTCTGCCTTCAATTACACTTCTGCAACCCCAGTGTCTTCAAGGAGGTTACGGTAATCAAGATGGATATGGATAACAGCTTTCATTGACCGGCTGGGGAAAAAAGACCAGATCTTAGAAGAGCAAATTCTTCTGCTGCAACAAGATGTGGGCACAGTCTGGATGTGCAGGCCTAAAGAGAAGTTAAAAATCAAATCTGATGTCCATGCTATGGGCCTGAGTGACAGTTGCATGGTGATGTTTTCAAAGGTGGATAAAGAAAGGGGAAAGTTCTATGAAGGTTTGGAAATAAAGATGAGGAATTCAATTTTGTCCATCACCATGTAAATTTCCTCCACTACAAACTCATTCTCTAGCTGCAGACAGTGGCACAGGGGAGAGGAGGACATACTGAAGGAGATATTGTAGCAGTGATTGGAGAAGTAGGAGGAGAACCAGGAGAGGGAATAGTTGCAAAAGCCTACGGAGTGTATGACTGACAGTGTCAAAAATTGGAAAAGTCAAGAGGGATGGATTATACTGGGATAGATGGACCTGTTTTTCTTTGTCCAGAAATAGGTTATCAGAGATCTTGGTGAATGTAGTGTCAGTTCAGTGGAGAGAAAAGAAGACAAAATTAGAGGGGTATTCACATGAAGCTGGAGGTGAGAAATCCAAGGCAGCTGCTGTAGAGGATATGTTCAATTAGTTACATGTGAAGGGCAGACGGGAGATAGGACAGTGGTTGGAGGCAGATAGAGATGGAATGCTTTTGAGGATGAGAGGAAAGAGCATGCTACTATAGTAAGGGAAGGAACCAGAAGAGAGTGGGAGAATGAGGAGAAGGATGAGGCAGGAGGTGAGAATGAGGGCAAGAAAATGGGAGGGGTGGAGCCCCTGGGGCAGCTGAGAATTTAAAGGAGTTAAAGTGATAAATCTTCCTGACAGGAGAGAGAGAGAGCGAGCAGAAGGTGTTGGGGAAGAAGACAAGGGAGCAAGGGTAAACGTAGATCACTGTGGTTCATGTGATTCTCTCTGAGGAAATTGGTGGGATCCAACTTGGAAAAGGAGGAAGTCACAGAAGGAAGGCAGGTTTTGGAACGCAGTCCAAGGTTGAAAATAAGCAGCTGGGCCTGTTAGTATGGGAGACAATGAGAGTGGAGAAGTACTGCTGTTTAGCCAGGAACATGACACGGAGAAGAATGAATTTGTAGTGGAGGAAATCTGCATAGTCTGGGGTCTTTCTCCATGGGAAATCATGCCTCATCAAGCTATTAGAATTCTTTGAGTGGGTCAACGAGCATGTGGACAAGGGTGATCCAGTATAGTGCACTTGGACTTTCAGAAAGCCTTTGACAAGGACCCACATCAAAGGCTCTTAAGCAAAGTAAGCAGTCATGGGATAAGAGGGAAGGTCCTCACATGGATCAGTATCTGGTTAAAAGATAAGAAACAAAAGGGTAGGAATAAATGGTCCTTATTCCTTATTCACAGTGGACAGAGGTAAATAGCAGAGTCCCCTGAGGATCTGTACTGGGACCAGTGCTGTTAAACATCTTCATAAATGATCTGGGAAAGTGGGTAAACTGAAATGGAAAAGTTTGCCATACAAAATTACTCAAGATAGTTAAGTCCAAAGCAGACTGTGAAGAGTTATAACCAGATCTCACAAAACTGCGTAACTGGCCAACAAATGGCAGATGAAAATTACTTGTTGATAAATGCAAAGTAATGCATACTGGAAAACATAATCCCAACTCCATACACAAAATGATGAGATCTAAATTAGTTGTTATCACTCAAGAAAGAGGTTGTGGATAGTTCTTTAAAAACATCCGCTCAATGTGCAGTGGCAGTTAAAAAAGCTAAAAGAATATTAGGAACCATTAGGAAAGAGATAGATAACAAGACAGTAAATATCATAATGCCACTATGTAAATCCATGGTATGTCCCCACCTTGAATACTGTGTGCTTCTGATTGCACCATCTCTAAAGAGACATTCGAATTGGAAAAAGTACAGAGAAGGGCAAGACAAGTGATTCGGGATATGGAACAACTTCCATATGAGGAGAAATTAAAAAGACTGGGACTGGTCAGCTTAGAAAGAGAGACAACTTGGGGAAATATGAAAGAGGTCAATACATCATGACTGGTGTATAGACCGTAAGTGTTATTTACCCCTTCACTTAGTACAAGAACCAGGGGTTACCAGATGACATTAAATAGGCAGCCAGTTTAAAACAAACATAAGGAAGTACTTCTTCATACATTGCACAGTCAACCTGTGAAACTCATTGCCAGGCGATGTTTTATAAGTGGGTTCAAAAAAGAATTAAATAAGCTCATGGAGGTTAGGTCATCAGTGGCTATTAATCACGATGGTCAGGGCTGCAACGCCATGCTCTTGGTATCCCTAAACCTCCAACTGCCAGAAGCTGGGAGTGGACAATAGGGAATGGATCACCCAGTTATTGCCCTGTTCTCTTTATTCCCTATGAAGACTTTGGCACCAGCCACTGTTGTAAAACAGGACACTGAGCTAGATGGACCATTGGTCTAAGCCAGCATGGCTGTTCTTATAGTCTCCAGAGGCATTCAGAAGCTCAGGAGCAGGACATTTATACCCCCTTTTTGTGGCCTTTTTAGCAGGTGTCTGCAACCCAACTTTTTCCTCAATTGATGCTAGCCCTCAGTAACTTGGTTCTGCAAACCTCCCAGGTTATGCAGCTACTGAGGCTGCACCCTATTTGAAAGGAGAACATGTCTCTCAGAAGCATGAATGTAAAGGCGATCTCAGCCTTTCACTGTTACCCAAGCTTTTCCAGATCAGAGAGACAGACTCCGCCAAGCCTGATTGCCGTGTTACATGGCAATTTTGTTCCCAGAGTCAGATGTGCTTTCTTGGTTTATTGTCAGTAAGCTGGGGAAGAAAATGTAAAGAGGCTGCGTGTGCCAAAGAGATACTCTTCCTGCATGACAGTGTTGCAACAGACTCAGCCATGGAGAAGAGGAGGATGCAGCTAGAATGAATTTACAGCCCACATGACAATATATGGGAGTAAGCCCCCACTTCAGTTAAAGAATCAACTCTTAGTTGTGGCACATCCCCTTCAGTTGTGGGGCTCACCTCTCAGCAACAATGGGTAATGAAAGCCCCCACCTTTCATGAATGAGTACTCCAAAGATCTCTCTCCAGGGATGAGAAAAGGAGATTTCCCACCCTGAAACTAAAGGGTGTAGCAAAGGAAAATAGACTCGCGCATGGAACCTGTTGGTAATCCCCTCTTTGAATGAACTGTGTAGCCTCTGTGGGGGAGAAGGGGCAGAACAAGGGGTCCACATTGTTTTGCTTTCTTCTTGACTTTGGAGATCGGGCCAGACTTTCCTCTGAACAAGTTGGGCTGCTGTGTATTTAGCATGCCATGATTGTGTCTGCTGCTTACATAAAGATACCATGGATACTGCACATATGCAGCAGTGTGGACAGAATTCAGTCTCACTCCCTTCAGCCACAGGAGATTCTCCTTTAGCTAGCAAGAGCAGTAAAGGTTTGATTTTAATATAAGCCAGCTGCTAGGGGCAGTGATGCAGCACTTTAAAATACACAGCCATCCTGGTCTTTGATACCACGGTATAGGAGAACCTACATAGCACTCTAAGCACTGTCTCTGACTCTGCCATCCTCCCCATCTCCTGTCTCAACTCACATCTACTGTTTACTTCAGCCATCTATTGCCTTGGCATCATCCTTGACACTTCTCCTCTGGCATCTTCTGTATCTTCAAACCAGCATATCATGACCCCAGCTGTATGACTTGCGTATACCAGTGCCTCGACTCTGCCTTTGCTATCATTCTCATCCATGCCTTCATCTCCTGTCATCTTGACTTTTGCAACTCCCTTCTCCAAAGCCTTCCAGACTCCAGCCAGTCCAGCATGCAGCTCCCTACCTTGTCAAGGATGAGTACATCACCTCGTCCACAAACAACTCAGTTGGCTCCTCCATCCACTTCACAATCCAGTTCAAAATTTATTTTGTCTTAATAATCTTTCATTGGTTTGCTCCAACCTCTTACACACTCCTTGTCCATCCACTCTTGTCCCTGTGTTCTCCACTCTAAAAGCTCTAGCCTCTTCTCTGCCATTTATACAATCTTACTACTGTGGTTTCAATTGTCCTCTTTTCCCAAAGCTTCACCACATGAAACAGCTTTCCTGTATCTCTCCACTATAGTGATTCTTGAGATTTCAATTCTCAGTTGAAAACACACAGTTCTCCTGTGCCCGTACCTCTTAATTCCTCTTCTGTTGGTTATTTTAATTCTGTATCTCCATTATTTAATGCTGTAAAGCATTTTGGGAGATGGTTTATAGCTTTGCTGTGAATTGTGTATTATGGATAGTGGGGAGGTATGAGTCAGCTTTCTCTGAAATGGCAGGTTTAAGCCACTATCAGAGATAGGGTTACCAGAATAGATGAACCAATAATTTTTCCTGCTTATGGCACCTCCTTTTCTTCTTGATTATGTTCTTCTTTGGAACAATGTTCCTTTCAAATGACTCTCTTTAGAACTCGATATTTCTATGGAACAACTTTTTAGATCTACACTACCAAAAACTGCATCTTCAGTGAATAATTCCTTTACATTCACATCCACCCACCACTGCAATTTACAGATGAGCCCAGGCCACAAAACGCAGAACTTGGCTCAGATTTCAAACATCTCAAAGTCTGAGTGTTCAGATCCAGGTTTTGGTTATGTAAGCAGAGTCAGGATGAGCTCCACCCTGACATCTGGTGGTGAGGTGTGGCAAGTTGTGGAAAAGAACTTCAGGGGCCGACCTCATTTGCATAGGCCCACCCACCCCGCCTAGAATGAGGCCATAGCTGCCCAAATGGTCACTTTGGCTGTTGTGGGATCCCCAGTGTCTCTGTTATTGGTGCAGGGGGATGAATATTAACCCTAGGAACTGTCTCCTGGTGACCGGGGTGCCGGAGGCGTTTGATGAAGGCTCAATAGAGCCTGCCTTAAGGGCATCCACTAAGTACCTGAGTAAGTGTAAAATGCGTGGGTGCATGTTTGTGAGGGAGGACGGAGATTTTGCTGTACTGTGTGAGCTGTCGTCAGCTGTGGACCCTCTACAGGTTCCAGGCACGATAGCAGTGGAAGATGGTGAGTGGAAGGTAATAACTACTGGGAGCCAGTCCTCACCAGCCCCTGCCTCTGAAGTGGAGTTTTTAAAGAAAATGTCGGCTTTTTTGGGGAAAGAGGGGAAGACCTTGGCTGATATGCCGGGTCTGTTGGGCCCTGACCCAGGAGTCCCACCCTGGGAGGCTGCTCCATCACCTGATGAGTGGGTGAAGGCTTTGGGGCAAGCATTAGAGAAGGTTGTGCCACCCAAACCTGAGTCAAGCCCCTATCGTAAACTGAGGTTGTTTTCTGGGGGTCCCACCCCAATACATGGGAAGGAAGCATTTGAACCCTGGCTGGAACACACCACTGAAATGCTGCAGGAGTGGGCAGTACCTGATGCTGAAAAGAGAAGGCGACTAGTAGAGTGCCTCAGGGGGCCACCCTAGATGTGATTCTCACCCTGAAGCTCAGTAACCCTGGGGTCAAGGTAAAGGACTGCCTAGAGGCCCTTGATCATACCTTTGGGAGAACCGAGGGCTCAGAGGATGTTTATTGCAAGTTCCTCAATGCCAGGCAACAAAAGGGAGAGAAAGTTTCTGCCTATGTCCAGAGGTTGGAGAAATTATTACAGAGAGCCATCATGAGGGGAGCAGTAGCAGTTGAGCAAATGGACCGGACTAGATTGGCTCAGATTGTGAGGGGAATTCAATATCAGAACCCAATCCTTCTCCACCTTCGATTAAGGGAGCGCCAAGACAATCCACCGGGTTACTCTCGGCTGATAAAAGAGGTCCGAGAGGAGGAAGAGAGGCAGGCAGCTGGTGAGGTTTGGGAGGTTCAGCCACACCAGGCAACTGCCACAACATCCATACGAATGCCCAAGGCGCTGATGGTGAATCCTCAAGAGGAACTTACCCAATGAGTGCAGGTCCTGACACAGAAAGTGGCTGAACTAGAGAATACCATTGATTCAGCAAAGACTTCAGGGTACAAGGAACCCCCCGTTACCATGGTCCAGAAGACTACATTTAGAACCTCTGCCCCACCCCGGCAACACAGGAAAGGGCAATCCTTCTTCTGCTACCGGTGTGGCCAGGGTGGGAACATTGCTGCCAGGTGTCAGAATGCAGAGAATCCCCCGCTAGTATACCAAAAGCTGAGGACCACCTGGGGAAAGTCGGGAAACGGCCCCAGGGCCTGGGAAGGGAGCCGCCTAGGCCTGCAGGGTTTGGAGGCTCCCCTGCAAAGAACCATGCCACCCAAATCCCACCAGGATTGATAGGACCTCGAGCAGAGGTCACTGTAAAGGTTGAAGGGACAGAATGTAGAGCAGTGCTTGACACGGGATCCCAAGTGACTATCATATTCCAGTCTTTCTACCAGCAGATGCTTACGCATCTGCCTATGCAGCCCTTGACAGCGCTTGGCCTGTGTGGCCTCAGCATGGATGAATACCCGTATCGGGGGTATGTCATTGTACACCTGGAATTCCCAGAAGAGATCGCTGGAGTAAGACAGGAGGTGGACACTGCAGCTTTAATATGCCCTGACCCTAAAGGTGTCTCTGATGTGTCCATGCTAATAGGGACCAACTCCAGCCTCTTCAAGGTACTTGCAGATTACTGCAGACAACGAGCAGGGGACCAATGCCTGAATACCTTGGTGATACACACACATTGTGCCGCAGCCTACAGAAAAATTGAGGACGCAAAAAGAGTGATGCCTGATTTGCCGGTGGGAGCATTGAGGTACGCAGGCCCGGTCCCCTTAGTGGTGCCTGCAATGACAGAAAAGGAGGTGATTGTCATGAGTACCTGCCTGAAAGGCAGTAAGAGAACATTAGCAGTGGTAGAGCAGCCGACCGAGGGAGGGCTCCCTGAAGGAGTGCTGGTTCTTAGTGGAGTCATAACCCTACCTGCTGAAGCCCAGGAAGAGGTGACTATACTGATTGCTAATGAAACGAGTCGTGATATTTTTGTGAAGCAAGGACAAAAGATAGCAGACCTCTTTGAGCCCGAGTCAATTGTAAAACCCCAGTGTGAAACTCAAGTTCCGACGATAGACCCAGCAAAGTTTGACTTTGGAGATTCACCAGTGTCCGAGGAGTGCAAAGATCGCCTGAGGAAGAAACTTTGTGAAAGATCCAAGGTGTCCTCACTGCATGAGTGGGATGTGCAAAAGGAGTAGAACACAATATCAGACTACATGACTCTGTAGTAGTCCGTAAAAAGAATGGGAAAATCCGGATGTGTATTGACTACCGCACCCTAAACAGCCGTACTGTGGTCGACCAGTACACTATGCCTCGAGTGCAAGATGCCTTAGACTGTTTGCTGGGAAGCCAGTGGTTCTCTGTGTTGGATCTTTGAAGTGGATACTACCAGATCCCTCTGGGAGAAGAAGATAAGGAGAAGACAGCTTTCATCTGCCCATTAGGGTTTTATCAGTTCAAATGTATGCCCCAAGGGATTTCTGGAGCACCTGCCACCTTTCAACGTCTCATGGAGAAAGTTGTGGGAGACATGAATTTATTGCAAGTGTTAGTTTATTTGGATGACCTGATTGTGTTTGGAAGAACCTTAGAGGAGCATGAAGAAAGACTTCTTAAAGTGCTTGATAGGTTGGAGGATTATGGTCTGAAGCTTTCAATTGACAAATGCCAGTTCTGCAGAACCTCAGTGAAGTATGTGGGTCACATCGTGTCCCAAGAGGGTGTGAGTACTGATCCTGATAAAATAGAAGCACTCAGTACATGGCCACGTCCAAGTAACTACAGAGAACTCAAGACCTTTCTTGGATTTAGTGGCTACTACTGCAGGTTTGTAAAAAACTATGCTACGATTGTAAAGCCTCTGAATGATCTTACCAGGGGACATCAGTCCATCAAGAACAAATCTAAGACCAAGAATAAGGGGAGGTCCCCAAAGCCTCCTGTGCAGAGACACTATGGCCCCTTTGAACCATTTGGGCCACGGTGGGATGAGAGATGTGAAAGGGCTTTGTCAAGTAGTGGGGAGCCGGAAGATCTAGAGTGCAGTGGTGCTGTTCGTGGATAGGCTGACGGAGCGTTCGTGAGACGGCGAGGCAAGCTGTGCAGAGTGGAGCCGTTCGTGAGACGGCAGAGCGGAGCGTTCGTAAGACGGCGAGCTGAGCTGAGCTGTGCAGAGCGGAGCCGTTCGTGAGAGAGCGGAGCGGAGCCCTGTGGGGCAGTCGGCTTCAGGTAACGTAAGGTGCCCCTTACCTCTTTCCCCCCCACACACAGGCACATTTTTAGCCAGACTGGGGAGTAACACTCTGCAGATGAACTTTTGAACTCTGGGGCTGGACTTTTTGGACTTTGGGTGATTTGTGGATTGCTGGACTCAAGAGACGTTTGGGTTCTGGGACTCAAGAACCCGAGGGAAAGGATGTGGCCCAATTTGCTGGGGTGGGTCTTTGCTCATGGTTTGGTTAATGAACACTAGTTGTGGTGTTTCCCCAATTTAATGCTGATGTCGTTTACCTCATGTTATTAAAGATTCTCTGCTACACCGAGACTCTGTGCTTGCGAGAAGGGAAGTATTGCCTCTTTGAGTCGCCCAGGGGGTGTGCAAGATTTTCCCAGGTCACTGGGTGGGAGCTCGAGCCAGTTTTGCATTTGCTTTGATGAGAGGGAACCCCTGTGTACTGAACCCGGCCCTTGCTGCTATCAACTTGGCCTGGCAGAAGGGTTACAGTTACATCCCTTTACAAAGATAAGAGCCATTTGTAGAAATCAGATCCACATAGAGGATCATATTTTGAACACATACAGCCCCAGCAAAGTTGGAGACACGGTTTGGATCTGGAGATTTGGTCTGGGGCCCAACTGCACTGCAAATTAAAAATATATATTGTAATGACTATTTCAATGTTGCTAAAAGATACCAGTAGAGGGTAGATCTGAGTCCCTTCCAAGGTATGGAGCCAGATGAGTTAAAATAGCTCGATTAAGAAAGTGGTGGTTGTGAGCCAATTAAAGCTGAAAATAAATAAATTGCAGGGTATTAAAGAAGAAGAGAGAGATACATTTAGTTTACAGTATACCTGCTGTTAGCGTCTTAAAAAGCTGTAATAAAGTTTACCTTACTGAAAATCACACACATTTAACAAGACTTAACATTATTTACTGTGATCCATAACCTAACTAGAAAAATGTAACAAGGAGAGTGAAATTAGAAATATAAAAAAAGCCCTTGTGGAAATGTAAAGCATTGAACCGCTATGCATTTTTCTGTTGCCTAAATGTGCTGTACTTGAGGAAACATTCTCCATCACCTTGACAGCAGGCTCTCTTTTTGTATACTGAAGTTTATTTACCTGAATTATTAATGCTGCTTTTGTTTGTAGCTATATCTTAATTTTCTTCTTTTCATTCACCTGTCATGATTGTTTTGATTCACATCTCAGGATGATGCACGAAATATTTCTTTTGGAAACACTGTTGTGTCACCAATATTTTTGCTCTGTTAACAGATTATTCTGTCTTCACTGTAAAACCAGATCATTTCACTTTTTTCATAAAAACTGTCAATCACAGATTGTGGTTTACATTTATCGAGTGGGTAAAAGATAGAATTTAAACTACATATCATATATCATCTGAGAGTATATAGCGCACAGCAAGTACAGAAAGTAAGCAGTTCACTTTTTTCCTGTGAAAGATATGCCCCCGGTAACAAATCATGTGTTCAGGAACAATTAGTAACACTCATCACAAGATTATTTTGCATATCACTGGAGTAGTGTACCTATGCTACCATATTTATCATCTGAGGTGCTAAGTCCTGTATTCCTGTTATACATTCTGTCTTATTTGCAGCTCCTTCTGCATAGACAAAGAGACTGGAAATCCAAATGTAAGATACAATAACATTTAAACATGAATGTTTTACCCAGAAGTTTTATTGAAGAAAATGTCAATACATGCTCATAAAAATCAAGGTAGAGGATTGCAGCCACTACAGAAATGTCATATAAAATGTCCACAAGCTTTACTGTTAGTAAAAAGTGGGGTTTGTTTTATAGGACACTCCCGTTAAAACATGTTTCAAAGTTTCTTTTTTGAAATCGGAGGTTTTGGGGAGAGGAATGTAAAAGTGCATTTTATTTACCTGGAAGTTACTTGAAACCCCTTTTTAAAAAAATGTCTGTCTACCAAATTCTTACAGAAAAAAAATCACAAAGATTCTATTGAAAGAGCAATACTGGGAGACTGATATACAAACACCAGACCATTTCAAACAGACGAGGCTCATTGGAGGGCGGGGGGGGAAACAAACTTTTTTTTTTTACCTTTGATTTCTCTGAAAAGGATAAAATGAAAGGGACTGTGATACATATTTTAAGCCCCGTGAATTCACAATGGGGCTTTAGAATAAAGAGGTAAAAACCTTTGAACTAAACAAAGGTCCAACACAGTGTACTTCTTTTTCACAAGCACCTTATAAAGGAAATTATGCTACATAGAGGGACCAGCTGGCTTTTGCCACTACACCTCTCCTGACACAACAGAACAGCATCATTTCCAGCCTCTATCAAGCTACTGTCTACCATGTCATTGACTCCTCTTGGACCAGATCTCTTATCTCATATAGTTGTTTTTAGGCGAATGCCCAGTGAAAGTATCCACTCATGAGCTTACATCTGAGTATCTCTTTGTACTCCCCCAAAGCCTGTATTCTAGCAGGCTGCATTAAGTTGATTAAAGTGGTACCATAGACAGTTACTTAGGCTTTTACTCTGCCCTTAGATTAAAGACAAGAAAGCCTCCTTCTCTCAAGGTTTTTTTGCAAAACTGCAACTTTCAAAAGGGTCAGCAAAAGACAAAGGCTCTTGTAACAGAAGAAAAAGAGGCTTTTATTACAAATGATTTCTAATTGCCCCTTTGTACCGAAAAAGACAGCTGTTATACTAGCTGAAACATAACAAGCCATCAGCTTTGCTTGATGGAAAGCTTCTACCACAGGCTCCTCAGAAAGAGCTCTCTCTAAGTTCCAATAATGTTCCAAAAATTACTTGTTTGAAAATAGCTCCTTATTCAATCAGTTCTAATTCTGAAAGGAAAGCTCAGAGCTAGGCAAGTATTTCTAGCCATACATAAGAGTCTATATCCACCCACTAGCTATAGAAGCTGCATTTGAATTATTTGCATGTTGTCTGCTGCAGGTTTTTGTCATTGTTGTTGTTGGTTTTTGCTCTTGTGGGTGACATTCTATATCTTTTATTAAAACAAATCTGAGGGATTAAATAATTAGGCCAGATTCTGATCTGGTGTAATTGCAGAGTCAACAAAGTTATGGTGTGGTAAAATGGTGTGTCAATAAGAACAAAATCAGGCCTGCATCTGCAGTAGATTATTTTTACAGGACTAATATATCTACAAGTCCTTCAGAAAAGGAATCTCTTTCCTTGTTTAACTGTTAACCTCACCAATTTTTATGCAGAATCAATACATAGTACATATAATTCTCTGAATCAGCCTATTCATCATTACAACAAACAGTAGTAAACTCCAATTTTCTACATATTTTTGGAAGTCAAACTGCACATTTATAGACATTGGGTCTGATCCAAAGCCCATTAAGTCAACAATAAGGCTCTGATTGACTTCAGTGGGCTTCAGGTTAGGTACACTGAGCATGCAGAATTCACAGAGCCACATGATCTTAAACTGTGCTTGCAAAATGCTCTTCTCCACTGATCCACTCTAAGCAATGATCAGATTTTTGAAGCTGTAGTTATCACTTATGTCCAATAGGGTCTAAGGTCCCAGCCTGATGGGTGCTGCACACTGATAACATGGAGTGACAAAATGAACGGTTTCCTATTGGCTATAGTTAGCAGAGAATTTGCTCTCCAGGGCCATACTCATTGACAGCGTCATGCAGGCAATGCATGTGGTAAACCCTTTGTTGCTCTAGACACAGAAGGAAATTATATTTTATAAAAGAAAGTAAAGTATGTTAATTGGTAACTGTTAATTAGCCATGAAAAGGACAATAGCCTTGTGGATAGGTGGCCTTGTGACAAAGGCACTAGGGTTCAGTTCCTAGCTGGGACTCAGACCTCCTTTGTGATCTTGCCCAAGTCACTTGTGGCCAGCTTGTTAAGATATTTAGGCACCTAGAGATGCAGATAGGCATCTAGTGAGATTTTCTAAAGCACGGAGGCACCTCACTCCCATTAACTGGAATTAGAGGTCTAGCACTCTTGAAAATCCCAGTAGCCCCCCATCTGCAGGTTTAAGTGCCTAAATACCTTACAGATCTGGCCCTTAGGGCCTGATCCAAGCCCACTGAAGTCACTGGAAAGACTTTCATTGATTGCAGTGAGCTTTAGTTCAGGCCCATGTTTGCACCTCAGTTCCTCATCTCTACAAAAGGGATAATAATATTTCCTTTGTCTGTCTGTTTAGAGTCTGTCTTCCTGGCAGGGGCTGTCTCTCACTAGCACAACAGGGCCATGATCTAGGCTGCTGTAGTACAAATAAATCAACATTTCTTTAAAAGTGAGTCATTATCTCAGTTCCCCCATTTTCCTCTAGTTCCTCCTTATAAACACACAGAATTGGCAGGTGCCACTCCTCCCTTCTGTCCCTTTGCATTGGGTACATGCCTTTATTCGAATCAGAAATAGCTTAGTGAGCTCTTCGGGGCAAGCATTGTATGGCCATTGTGCAAAGCACTATGGAACAATAATATCTAGTCATTTTTAAAAAGGGCTAAAGGCATTTCTCTGAAAGAGAAAAAAAAAAGAGAGAGAGAGAAATCTATATTTTTCCCTGAAAAAAAAAATTCATTACCCTTAAAGGGCTACTCTCAACTCTCCTTTAAGGACCCCCACTGATCTTAAAGCGGTCATGCCTGCAAGGGAAAACAATAAATAGACCTCTGACATTCTTGTTTCTTCAACTGATTGGAGTAGCAGAGGCTTATTTATTTTTAAAAAAAACCACACACATACATAATCATGATTTTTCACTCACTCAGCATACGAGTCTCTGCATGCTCCTGATGGCAGAGACAGAGTATGATAGACATCACTATCGCATGGAATACATGGCCTCTATTCATATTTCAACAGAAATAAATGACAAGACCTGAGATGGTAAGTGCATGTTTATTCTACGATAGGGTTATGGGAGTAAATTTGTAACACTAAGAGTCATATCATGTTAGGCCCTTGTCCAGGTGCTCAAGGTACACAGAGAACTCAAGGAGTTCCTCTTCATCTGGTAACTTCCATGCAGAGACCAAACAAAATGGGAACGGTTCTTCTCAGACTTGCTAACTTCTACAAAAAGGGGGAGAAAAGGAGGCACATGGAAATAGGGCCAATGCCCCATACCTTCTCCTCCATGCTGAGCAGCAGAAATGGATGCTGATGGAGGAAAGCACGTGCTATACCCTTTTATAGGCTACATCATGTCTGCATTGTTTGAAAGCTTGAAGAGACCTCTGCCTTGCTGTAGCACGATACAGCCTCCTCCCAGAGCTTGAGCCGGGGCAATGAACATCCACACTGTCCTTAATGGGGATCTGGGGTTGCATGTCACAATTCTGAAACATAAGAACAGCCATACTGGGTCAGACCAAAGGTCCATCTAGCCCAGGATCCTGTCTTCGGACAGTGGCCAATGCCAGGTGCCCCAGAGGGAATGAACAGAACAGGTAATCACCAAGTGATCCATCCCCTGTCGCCCATTCAAAACATCAAAAAAGAAAGATGCATTTAGTAAAGACTTCTCACTGACACTGAGAAATTCTGGGATGTGTAGCATAAAACAACAGACTAGGTTCCTAAGAAGGTTCAGTTTACATACAGGTACTTGGGTTTCAGTAACAAATTGTGAGCATTTTGAGCTAGTATATGTGTGTCATATGATGCCATTTTTGTCATGCTAAATAAACCAGTCGACTAGGTAGTGAGAAATGCAATTCAATAGGTCATTTACTTAGACCCAGTCCCTAGAATCCTTAAGTATTTGCCCTCTTACAGTAGCTTGCTTTGACAGTTTGAATGCAATGAAAGGATCCAGACTGCCTTTGCCAGCAAGTGACGTCTTCTGTGTATCCTCACAGAGCAGAATGGCTTTGGCAGCAACATGGAAAAATCTCCCAGTCCAAAGGTCTCCAGCTTGTTTTGAATGCCCATTCACACTTCAGCCTCTCAGCTGAGCCTGCCCACAAGGGTGTCAATTGTAATGTGATGTGAGCACTTGGCGGTCTCAGGCCCATTCCTCACAGCCAACTCAGTTAGTATAGGCCATTGAACAGCCATCCAGTGGTAAAACATCTCACTGCTAGGGATGTATTTGGTTGTTCTAGGTTATATGAAATTATCCCAGCAGGATTTGACTAACAATGAACCAGTCCTCTTATGTTGGGGGTTCTACTTTTACAAACCCAAACCTCCAAGACCTTCCCTAACAGTGTCTACATGGTCAACCTACAACAACATGCAGAGGAGACCTCACATCCCTCAAGAGGTTCCTTTTCTCCAGGCATTTGAGATCCCCCATTCACCACTGGCTGATTTCAGGGGCAGCTAGGGTCTGCCACTCTCCTCTGTGCTGGAACTGGGGTGTTAGGATCCTACCTCCCTTGGGTGTAAATTATTCAGAGAGCCATCTGACAGGATCACTGCTGCCCAGTCCCAGAAAGGAACTTAACTGGACAGTGATGGCTGCAAAATAGCTGTTGTTAGCCCCTGAAGAACCAAGGAGATCTGGAAGGAGCGTTGAGTCTCAAAAAAAGGACAGAGACAGGCCTCCTTCCTCACCCTGCCCCTAGGTATCTAATAGCAGGAGAGGAGAGATGGGGGGGGAAGTAGTTGCAGGGCATATGTATGGGTTGGAGCTTATTTAGGGGCAGGGTAGTGGATTGGGGTTGTGCAGATGTATTGATGCTTGCAGTTGCTTTAGAACTCAAAAACTGTCCCTCCCCTCAATTTTGGGTGAGTTCAGAACATTATGGGAACATTTCTCGCAGCCCTAGTCACCACCAGCCCATGCTGGATTTGAACAACTGATCTAGGGTCCAATCCTATATTCCTTGACTTCATTGGGAGTGTTTAGTGTGCAAGGCATGCATGAATGGGCCCCAGGAGATGACAGCCGCCATGGGCCTGATTCTCATTTACACTAAGGCCACCTTACACCGCTCACAACAAAAAGAAGTCTTTGAATGTGTGTTAATATGCTTTGCACTCTGGCAGCACAAAGGGGCCTTAAAGATGTCCTAAAAAAAGTCATCTGATGATTTCCCCCCAACATGATATATAGTGGACATAGCAGTTTTTGTGCCACCCGCTTCTGGCCCTCCCCCACCATCCCCAGATCAGCATAGAGATCATGCGAGTGTCATAGCGCATGAGGAAAGGGTCATGGCTATAGTTTTCTGTGGGCTGGTGATCTCTGACCAGTATCACATCGTCTAGGGAGTCAATACAAGCTGCTGGAAGTTAGAGCAGCTCTACGCTATATCAGACCCCAGCTGCCCTAGCTAGCCGGAGGACACAAAGGTGACATACAGCTATCTCTGCTCCCTCCCACCTCCTGCATCAAGTGCATCTTAGCCAGACCCGGGGATCAAGGGCAGGCAGTTTTATGTGAAGAGTGCCTTTTCGTACCTGCAGAATTCACCCACTTACTTTACATTTCACACCTTCCCATGTAAATTCCTTTCCATGGCTGTATAGCTGGTACACCGCATTTTAGTGAAATCAGCTTCCTAGTTTTTATTTGCGTCTGAGGGAGAAATGTGAGGATACATACATATGTGTAATGTAGCACAACGGCATGCTTACTGAGGCATGCGACCGGGATGTGTCAGTTTAAAAAAAAAAAAAAAAGACAAACCTGTTTCTTCCATAGCCATATATAGAAACTATCCCCAACTGTTATTTAGATCACAGAGCATTTATATGGCAATACAGATTTCTGTTATATTCTGCATGTTGTTGTTCTAGGTTTCCTCCAGATTATTCGACTGCAAACAAAAACACATTCATCTATAAAAATAAAGCAGCTTTTACCTTTGGTGACCATTACTTTTTTTTCTGGGTCTTGAACATTTGCTTTTCAAGTTTATTTTAATTCTCAGTCACAAAAATGAGCTGCATAAATGAACACTGAGAAGGAAACTACTTACAACTGACAGGTTTCAGAGTGGTAGCCGTGTTAGCCTGTATCAGCAAAAAGAACGAGGAGGACTTGTGGCACCTTAGAGACAAACAAATTTATTTGAGCATAAGCTTTCGTGGGCTAAAACCCACGTCATCGGATGCATGCAGTGGAAAATACAGTAGGAAGATATATATATATATACACACACAGAGAACATGAAACAATGGGTGTTGCCATACCCACTATAACGAGAGTGATCAGTTAAGGTGAGCTATTGTCAGCAGGAGGAGAAAAAACCTGCTGACAATAGCTCACCTTAACTGATCACTCTCGTTATAGTGGGTATGGCAACACCCATTGTTTCATGTTCTCTGTGTGTATATATATATCTTCCTACTGTATTTTCCACTGCATGCATCCAATGAAGTGGGTTTTAGCCTACGAAAGCTTATGCTCAAATAAATTTGTTGGTTTCTAAGGTGCCACAAGTACTCCTCGTTCTTTTTACTTACAACTGACACACTCATGTAAATATGTTACTTAACAAAAAAAACAAAAACCTTTCCATTTCTACCAGTGAAATGGCTACAAATGGGTTGCCATTAACTTTTGTTACTTGAGTAGGTGCCTGTAAAGGGCCAGGTGGTGTTTATGCAGATGAATGAGCATGTTACAATGCGTTCTTCCTTTTGGATAAAACATTAGTGTATCAGATGTGACAAATCAGATGTTCATCTTCCGCACTCCTGCATTATTTTACATTGAGAATTAGATAATGTGCTGGCTTAGCTTTTTGCTTAGGTTTCGCCCTCACCCGTTCTTCTTGAGAATAAGTTATTTTTAAGTTCTCCCAACACTCTGCATAATCATAGCCTCACAGTATGTCTAACTGGCAAGGTACTATGGTAATTGTAACATTTACAGGTACCATGCTTTGCAGTAGACAAAGTATACTCAGCCAAACACACAGCATTACTCTTATGTCTGTTTCACAATGCAACTCTGCATTCAATGGAGGATCTTTAACAAAGCAGTTTTCCCACTAAAGTAGCAGGTAGTTCTCTTTCCCCATAGAGCTGCCAGAGCAACATTGTCAGAAGATTAGAATGGGTACCGTGATTCCTTGGCAGTTTAAATTACAGTGTCATTATTTCTTTGTGTTATATCCCTATGCTGCTAGATTATGCCAGGTTTCCAGTTAGAGTGAGCTGAATAATTTTCATCAAATAATTGGTTTGATTGTCATATTTTTCAGATTCTGCTGTGAATATTTTTGTCATCATTTGCCCTCTGACAAATAAACTTTACATTGTTATTTTGGGCTAGACCCTATGCTCTGTGCACATGCCTCAGAAAGCTCATCTTTTTACCATCAGAGAAAATTGGCAGGTCTAGGAGGAAAGATGTGACCTTATCTTTACCAAGGTAAGAGTGAAAATTATAAGTTTCCAGTGTGTGCGCTAATCAGACATTTTTTAAAGTTTGGGGACCAAACTGATCCCATTAGAGTTACATCACTAGAGATTAACTTTACCCATTATTTTCATAGAACCAGATACACATGGTGTTCAACTGTAGTAAAAAATACATGTTGAAACCACAAAACAAAGTCTGTAGCACCTACAGCCTAAAAGGTACAAACAGGTGCAAAACAGTTAAAGCACAGAGCAGTGCATGGGCTTCCTGGATATATGGGCAGGATTTGAAGGAGATGCTTGGTGAAATTTGACTTACAGGCTGTTCCACCATAAAGGATTAAATGAAAAGAGGCATGGAGTCAGGGGGAAGCAAAGGGATCATTTGTAAGGATGGGGAGCATGGAAGGATGGAGGAGACAATGGTACGAGACAGGAATGGAGTTGTTAAATGCTTTCAAAGTGAGGATGAGAATCTTGAACTCAATGACAGAGGCAGTGCAGAGTTTTAAGAGGAGCAACATGGCCAGAGTGATGCGAGAGATGATGACTCAAAGTTGAGTACTGAAATCACTTTGGGGAAGTGTTCAGTGGGCATGGATGATGATGCAAAATAGGCCATCATGAGATGCTACCTACATTTTAATTTGCATTAGCAATGAAAAAAAGTAAATCTCTATTCTGACTGACTTATATGCATTTCTTCAGCAGAAACCTGATCTTCGGGTTCATAGTTTTCCTCATCTACCAATTTGCCACTGCCTCTGTGTAAGCAAATTGCAGCATAGAAAAACAGAATAATTACTTAAGATATTCCTCTCAACATAAAATATGTACAGGTATGTCTTTACTAGCTTCACTTTGCTTGAGTGACATCGACAAAATAATATGTAACTGCTTCAGTTAAATGCATAGCTCATTTCTGTCTACATCTTTTAGGTAACATGTTCAAGTGTATTTAAAATCAAGGCTGGAAAAAGATTTCTCATCATGGAAGACAACAGCTTTGGTTCCTGTAATTGTATTGTTTTGTCCAAGGCTGATATGATAAAACAAAGTGGCTTTGGGACAACAGTCACAATACCTGTGTGGTCTCACAATCATGTGTCACTCAGATGTCTCAGTGCAAGTTCTGCAAGAGGACCCATAAGGATATCCTAAATTCACCCTGTGGTTGCAGAAGAAAAGATATGTGACATACAGTAAGCATTCGTTTCCATTCTACTTTAGACTGCTTTATATTGTCCTGTTATATTTACCGCATTTTCATAACATTGTCCTCAGGAGCTGGTAATGTCCAGTCCATATGGAGTACCAATTCCAAAATACTTTGTCACTTGTTTATTTCGGTATACTTATAAAATTATAGAAATGAGTCATATGCAGAATTGTTTTTATAAGGGCAGGATTAATAGTAAAACAACCGATTCATAAATATTTACACAAATAAAAGCAGTGAATTTGGTTTGTGGGATCATATTATTCCTATTAGCAAATGTTTTGATCAGACAGCATCTGGGTAGTCATGAAAATATTTACAAATCCCACAGGTTTCACAAATTTATCTATGTTATTCCTCTGAGAATTCATACCCAGTGTGCATTACTTACTACTCATTATTCTGTTTAAAATGTTTTGGTCATCCAATCAGGGAGCAGAAACATCATCATGAGACTTAGGTGACCAAGGAAGTAGCACAAACTGCTAACAGTTGAAGTAAATAACTTGCAAACAACTCTGAAAATTCTTCATCCAAACTATTCAGTGAATATTTATAATTAATACATTAGATGGAAATCAGGAATGGTTTGTGAACTAAAAAGAAGCTAAATCTATAATATTATTGACAATGAATGGAGTAGAGAAACATTAAATATGGTTTCATGGCCTATCTCACCAAATACAATCCCTTCCTCCTTTGGTTTAAAGGCCTCTGGTGACAACTTTATTGTATTATTTAATTATATAAAACCTTAATTTAATCAGCACAGCTTCCCTGAGGCCCTCAATTCTTATGGTCTCTTCCCTGTAAGATTAGAGGCCTGTGAGCACTGTTAACCCCACCAATTAAGCCACAGTCCTATCACCTTCCCTTCCTCTCCCGTAGAGAGTCAAGCTCACCCATGATTGTGCCTTATGCCAGTGAAGTCCCAGCCTACATGTGCAAACATGTTTCTTTCTTTAGTCTTTTTCCTCCCCTGGGCTTTGGGACCATACTCCATGACCTACACAATCCTCCTTCAAGGACTTGTGCCACAGGAATGTTAGCTCCTCGTCAAACCATTCACTGGCACCCCAGCACAGTAACCAGAAGGACCTCACCAGCTGAGTGCTGACCTCCAGAAAAACACTGTTGCCTCACTCAGAAAAAAGTACTGGCCCACCCTGTATAACTCCAGGTGTTTTACACTAATCTGATCATGCTTTAGCACCTGGTATCCTAGCCCAAGCCTGAAATTGCCCATCTATTATTTTACCTCCCTTTTAAGATTTCTTGACTCTCAGTGGCTTTCAAGTGCCCACCAAATCCACAGGGGAACAATATTTAAACCAAATCACTCGGAATTATTCCTGTAGAATCTTTGCCTTCACCATAGTTACCCTCTGTGCCGGTCACCAGTTACACACACACACACACACACACTAAATGAACTCTGTCAGGGAACTGGTCACAATTCCCCAGTTCTCAGCAGCCCAGCCCCAGTGCAAGATAAAGCTGCAGGGATGGGAGGTAGGCGATCTGGGGACAGCCTTAACTTACACCACTGGCTTAAATACCTCTAGTGAAGCCCGCCTCCACCACACCCTTACCCCTGCCACTGTCCCTTGCTACTCTCAATATACTCCATCTCTCCCCTTTACACCAGCAGAGGTTTCCTCTACACAGGAAGTATTCCTTGGGCAATCTTTGGCTGTTTCAGGATCATTCTGTGCCCATTTAAGTACAAGTGGCTCAAATTGAACTTGGTGGTTGAAGAACCCAGCACACGCCTGTTGTGAGGTGCCTGGCCCTGACTCCATACGTAGGAGTTGGCTCGAAAATGGGACATACATTCCTGCTTTTCTCTAAAAGTAGATTGTCAATTGAAGTGACGTTCCATCCAATGGCGGACTGATTAAACACCGTGCAGCTGAGCTCTGGCCATGTAAGAATGTCATCCTTCAATCATCCTCTCCTAAATTACGCTCTCCCAACAGCCGCAACTACTAGTGTTGGGAAGTGTGTTCTAGTAAAGGAGGGTGTGCAGAAGGCAAGAGGGTGGGCAGAGTTCATCTTATTATATGTGGTATATGTCACTGGTGGTGATGGTGTGGCGTCTGTTCGTGAATGGAGGAGCAGAGGGTATGTACTGTTGAGTGACAACTTCTTTTCCTTACTTTTGGCATTGATGTCAGGCACGTTGTGCGTGTAGCAGCCCTAAATAATTTAACAAACAATGCTTTTGGGTATTCATAGATTAAAGAAATGATGTGTTGCCAGGACTAGACCTGCTTCTGGATAGCTTGACTATAGTGCCACAGGCCACGCCACCCACTGGTGTTACTTCCAGAAATAGTTCCTCTCAAAGAAGAGCCTTAATAAGTGAAAGACTCGCCCCTGCCCAACTCCCCAGTGCTTTTGGGTGGCAGGGCCAGGAGTACACACACTAAGGTATTGCCATTACTGTCATCAAGTGCCACTGGAGCCTGGATGTCTGCTACAAGGTGTGGGGGGGAGGGCGGTGGGGAATACAGCCAAAGCTCAGCCTGGCCACTGTCCCACAGGAGTGAGGTAAACCACTGTTTCCTCCTCTAGTCAGTCCCCATGACCTTACTGGTTTAAAGCAACCAGTCCCAGCACAGGAACGGCCCACAAAGCCCCTGCTCATGGCACTTACTTGCAGGGGACCTCACCCGTAGTACTTCAGTGAAGAAGCCTGGCAAACAGTGACCCACTCCCTGCCCCACATGAAACAGGAGACTGCATTATATAAGGGTTTGTTCATATCAGTGACTCTCAGCTGTCTGAAAATTTGTTAGTCCTGAAGGATGGGATTATGTTCACACATCATATGAAACCAAAAACTTTGTGTTTTGAACAGAGGATTAAAGAAGTACAGTACCAGTAAAGTGTTTAGGGAAAAGTGAATAGAGATTTTATTTTTTGCCGTTAAATCATAAGAATCTGGTAGGGGGTTTTGTCTATTTCACATGATGCTGGTAGTGGCAATAACATGGTGTTTTCAACTCACCCAGCTAAAAATGGAGTGCACTGATGGGGGAAAAAAATAGCTAATGAAACAGCCATCACTTTATCTTCCTATGCAATACCCAGACTGAAAAAACCCCGAGTTATCAAATCACTTTACAAAACTTACTCGAATTTGGTGTAACACTGCAGGTCTCAGCATGTATAACCAGGATTTCCGCTAACTGGTCACAGCCTAGTATTGTCACACCTTTTTTGTACTAAATGCTTAGAACCGATCACTCCACTAGAAGCGGTCCCCACGACACCTTGATTTAAAATGTTAACACAGAAAGCAGTAGAAATGAATTGCAAAATCTTCTTTTATTGTTTGCTTTGCAGTAAATTCCTGCAAATGCCTCCCGTTAGCTTTTTATACAATTAAGCACACAAATGTCTACCGGTTAAGGTATAAATTCAGCCGGCCACACATGCACTGCATCTCTAGTCTGAACAAATCTTGGGTGTCTTATAATAATTACCTGAATAATAAAAATATATGTGTATAATAATGAAGTGTTGTAGACTGCAAACAGCTTTTTACCAGTTTAGCACAAAGGAGAACTCTGAGGGAAGTGAGACACTGAGCTTTGCTAATGAATAATTCTCAGAAATATCAGCTCTCAATTTACTGCTTGTACACAATGGGCCAGTTGAAACTTGTATGATGATCCAATTTGCCACAGCTCTTGTTTTTAGTCTTTGTGAAGCTGCTGTGGGAGCCACTAGTTGGTATCCCTGGAGTCAATCAGTGGGCTTTTGTTTCCTGCTGGTCAAAAATATCAGGTGGCTTTGAGAGTCTAATTATCAATGAAAAATTAAATTCAATACAGGGACATGGCCAGGAGTTGCCCCCTGCCTCCTCCTCTCATGTATGTGGTTTGAGTATTGAGTTATTTGTTAGAATTCAACAAATACTCTAGCCAGAGTAGGAAGGAAGAAGGGGGACATAAACCTTCATATCCAGAAGGATAATTGATTGTTACACCAGCAGATTTCTTCTGCTTTCTTTCCAGAGTTAGGTGCACAATTCTAATTATCATGAACTATCTCAAAGTTTGCAAATTATCAGGGGGTTTCTCGTAAAGAATTGTAAAGCCAAGTTTATCTCAACACTGCTCCATCGTTTACTGGCTGTGGGGAAGCTTTGTTTATTCAAGATATGTTGATGAACTATCAGACCAGGTATCTACATAAGTTACCTTTCCAGGAAATGAGACAAACGAATGTATTTCAGCTTTCATGCACATTGATTGCTATCAGAAAAGGTACACTGTACAAAAGGAAAAGAACTCTAGCACTGGTTTTGTTTCTATTAACCAAAGGGATCTAATGGAGAGATTATTTTCTAGAAGATGTGCTGTAGGAACCACATGGAATAGAAAACGATATGAAGCAATTTCTAATTGAGTGAGATTACAAGTAAAAGCCATTTAAAAAAAAACAGTACTTGCAACCACTGCTATAGAATCTCAACAATGTCCTATTCTAGAGATTGAGGAGATGGGTAGTTTTGGTCATCTCAAATACTAGGTTTTGGTAGAGTTGAGGCAAATAAATTATCCAGTTTAGGCTTTTTATTATTTGTGAACAATTTGTTGTCCATAGTGTGAAGGAACAACTTTACACTTGTGGGTTCCTCATGATCTGTTCAGTATGCATTACTCCTGCAGTGTGATTGGCCACTACTTTCTATTCTGAAGCAGAAATAGTATGACAGACTTTTAAACTGGGCAATAACAAATGACAAAAGGCAAATTGTGTATAATGAATAATGATGGTGAATACTCCTCTTTACACATGAATGACCTTGTTTGCTTAGGAATGTGTATTAAGAACAGCCATTCTACAAACATTTGGGTGATCAAATCCTTTTTGTGCAAGTGTTCTTGCACAGTACACCTTAAGGAAGGTGAACATGGCCGAACTGAACAGCCATGCAGAATTTTGTTCACAAACCCTGTTTTACTGTATTTGACCAGATATTTGCGTGGCTATGGCTGACAAATATTAACTTTTAACAACAACTCTGTATGCACAGTTGACAGTCAAATTACACTTTGTTTTCTCCATGTTCCACATTTTATACCACTTTTTATTTACAAACTGATTTTCTATTTGAAATATTGATCTCCAAGTCTCTAAAAGAGAAAGAAGTTGAACAAAGGTAGAAATATCCTGTTTGTGAACTAGAGCAACCATTAGTATGGCAATACTTTATTCGGATCTCTACACGAAAATCTAGGCTCTCACACTTAGATTTCCAGCAGTAAAGCAATAGCTCTACTGTGGGGTTATAGTTGTCTAAAACTACTCCATATAACCAAGATTCTTTCCTGAAATACAGTACTATGGTTGAGAAGGAGGGTGTTATATCGGAATTACTCAGGTCATGAGGGTTATCAAACCCATTCCCATTACACACACACACAAAATGTGCTGTATCAGGTCAGGCTTAGTTACACACAATGCAGGACCCAAGAGGTGGTGGGGGAGACCAGTGGCTTTATGCTCCAATTCTAGAGCTGTCTGGGGGCCAGTTTGGCCCCCACCACAAACTGAAGTGGCCCAGGGCTGCTCCAACTGCAACGGACCCCAAAGGGCCATTCTGGCAGCCAGAAGTAGCCACAGGGTTGCTGCACTCTGGGTTTACTGGGTTTCCTCTACCACTGGCCAGCGTACTCCTATACTAGGAGCTGTGATGTGGGGTGTGTGAGGTGCCTATGCCAGATCTCTGTTACTGAAGGACTTCCCTCAACTACAGCCCTCGAAAGAAATCTTCAGCTGGTCAGTTAAGCCATCTTAAATCTGCTTTGTGCTCTTGGAGCAGGTCACTGTAGACTTCATAAGGCCAAAGATCTGGTCTAGAAAGATATAATTGTGATGGTTTTGAGATTACTATGAAGACATCCAACTAATACATAGTTAATTGCAAAAAAAAAAAAATCACTGCAACCCCAAGTTGTCACTTGTGAATGGTTTTCATTCGCCTGTAGCCACTGATTTCCTCAGCCACTGAAAAACAATAAGTATTTACATGATTTCTTTCATCCCAACGTGCTTTATAAATATACACACACACACAGGAATCACTTCAAGCTCATCCCTCAGTCATATGCAACTACCACTAATATGAAGCATGGCAACTGTAAGATCTTCTAAAGCTCTCTAGAAGACTTTAGGAGTGGAAACAAATACCATATCCAAATGAAACTGGGAAGGATAATTGCATTAAAAAAAGTCAATTGAAATGTCACTAGTACACCATCTCTACCCTTACACCTGGGATCCTTTACTACCCAGCATGGTCTGGACTTCGCTTTTCAACCTAGCATCTGAGGATCTCAAAGCTTTTTACCAGAGTTAGTAAGAACTGGTATCCCCATTTTGCAGAAGAGATTAAGGTGCAGACAGGTTCAATCACTTGTCCATGCCCACACAAATTCAGGAATAGAACCCAGATCTCACGTGACTCAACGCCTTGCTCTAAACCATAAAACAATGCTGCTTCCCCAGGGAATGAATGTACACAGCATTCCAGAAAAGGTCATCTCCACAAGACAGTATGTTTGAGTACAACCACGGCAGTTATGATTGACCCTGAAGCTAGAACGTCCCAGCCAAAGTCTTGGTGGCAAGTGGCAGGGAATTCTTGGTGAATGGCCCACATCCCTGGAATTCCCCCCTTACAATGCACCAAAGCTGAAGCTTGCCAGCCTTTACAGCACAACAAGCCTCTTTAGCTGGCAGTTTTGTTGGCCAAACAAGATTTACTTTAATTTTATATAAAGCACCTGGATATATCCTGATGGATCCATGACAAATTAGAATATAAAGGAAGCTGGACATGACAAGATCATTGCAATATATTGTTCTTGGAATAGGTAAGCTTGGCTCTTTTACATGAAGTGACTATTCCTGAGTGCCTTGTGCTGCCTGCTGCAACTCATTGATAAGAAAGTTATGCACAAAAAATAAAAGGGGGAACTGCTTTCCACTACTTTTTTGTAATTATAGGACCCAGTCCTACCAACACTTATTCACACACTGATTTAAAAGGGGCTACTCGCGTGAATAAGGACTATGAGCCTGGGTAAGAGTGTTCGGGTCAGGCCCAAAGTTGGCTAGTGTGTTGTGCTTTATATCACAAGCACATTCCATAACCTTTCCTCTCCTGCCCCCTAACTACCACCCTCAACACTCAGCCCCAGAATCTAGCCAGGACACGTTACTGAAATCAGCCGAACTCCATAAAGTAAGTAGATAAAATCTGGTGTTCATGATGAGCAAAAAGCTGTTGGAAAAATGTTTATATGAATGTTTTTTTGGCTGTGTTCTTCTTGACATAAGAAGCAGAACACCCCAAGATAGCTTTAAATGCTATTTAAGGTTGCAGCATACATTTTATATCATAAATTATTAAATGACTTAATGGACAATGCATTAGAAAGAAAACAGGCAAATTACAGAATAATTTAACTGTTGCAAAGAAACAGAGCAACTTGCAGGACGTAAAACACTCTGTTTTGACGCAGAATGCCTGAAGCTAAAGCAATTAAGGCTGCAAAATATTGCCGGCTGACATGATGTGTATGTAAATTTGTCATTCATTGGCAAGGGTTTGTAACAATCACAAGTAATGTGCACAGTAAAACAATCCATGTGGTATAAAATGCTTTTTGCTAAGAGTCCTCTAAAAATGGTGGTTATGTATCATTAGGCGTATCATTATACATATCGTATTTGTTTATAACAAAAGATACATCCCCTTCAATGCAAGTTTCTCACACAAAGCTGGCCCTTTTCAACATTGTTTACTATTATTTGTGTTCCAGATCATGAAGGAAATATTTTTAAAATTCCTTTTTAAGAGCTGCTGTGAGTTTTCTACCAGAAAGTCGAACTCTAGGGAACAAGCCCCTGCAGGCTAGCTTAAAAAAGCTTGCAAACTCACTGCAATTCACCCGTTAGGCTAGGGAAGAAGGAGAAGCTTGAAAGATGCCAATACTTATATATTTGAATCTGTTGTTTTATCTAAAATGGAGACCAGTAAAGGAGACAAAAAGACCTTGTGAGCCCAGACCAAAAATAGTACATTTAACTGTCTATATTTTAGATATCCCCTTCAAGCTCAGAGAATACTAATGTTGACAGGAAAAAAAGACCCATAATGCCTAAATTTAGCACCGCCTTTATGGGAATGATGTTCTTCCACCATTGAAAGGAAAATAGCCCCCATTACCTAAACACAGAACTGCATTTAGGGGTTCAGAACTAACTGTGAAATCCTGGTTTCATTGGAAACAATGGAAATTTCACCATTGATTTCAATGAGACCAGGATGTCACCCTATCTGTTGTGACTCAGATCTTGAGCCATTTCCCATTATAGTCAATGGGAATATATCCATTGACTTCAGTGGGTGGGGGGAGAGCCCCTTCAATGAGAGCTGGATCAGCAGGAGAATTGTTTGTGAAAGATTGTAAAATAAGGCATCATATGGTACAGAGCTATTTATAATTAAACAACTTTTCCATCCCTTTATTACAGCTTTCACAATTGTTCCTTCAAAACAGGTGAGCTAATAAAGACCAATAAAAGAATATTTATTTGTAGACTAAACATTTTATTACATTAAAAAAAAAGATGTCAAGGTCTATTGGTCTTTGTCCACTTGTGTTTTTCTTTTGGATTTCTACAGTGATTTGAGTTAAAGCTTTCCCTGGACATACAATTTGGAAAGTCCTTTTTCTTAGGACAGAAGTTTGTTCATGGCTCTGATTTCTGCTGCGGTCCTCATTCAGGAAAGCAGCCCTGTTAAGCACATTCCTAAGAGTTTGGCTGAACTGTAATAGAAAATGCTATTTAGTGTTTTTCTGAAATCCCACACCCATTGTCTTTGCTTTGTTTCCACCAACCAGTAGAAAACAAGTCTCATATTCCATGGCAACCAAGAACATGCTGCCTCAATTTTCTCCATGCTGCCCCTTATGCTCAGAACAGTTTCATTCCTCTCCTGCACCAGATGACCTCCCTTTTCTTTTTCAAATTCCTCCTCCATGTTTTTCCCTCTCCTACTCACCTACTTTATGCTCTGTGATCAGTGGACCATTGAGTGGGCTTGCTCTACAACCAACCTATTATCCTATGTGGTGTTGTAGGGCTAGATCGGGGTAGACAAACTTTTTGGCCTGAGGGCCATATCTGGGTATGAAAATTGTATAGCCGGCCATGAATGCTCACAAAATTGGGGGTTGGGGTGGGGGAGGGAATAAGAGCTCCAGCTGGGGGTGCAGGCTTTGGGGTGGGGCCAGAAATGAGGAGTTCAGGGTGCAGGAAGGTACTCCGGTTTGGGACAGAAGGCGGGAGGGGAATCAGGGCTGGGGCAGGGGGTTGGGGCATGGGAGGGTGTCAGGGGTGCAGGCTCTGGGTGGCGTTTACCTCAAGCAGCTCCCAGAAGCAGCAGCATGTCTCCCCTCCAGCTCCTATGCGGAGATGTGGCCAGGCGGCTCTGCACGCTGCCCTGTCTGCAGACACCGCCCCTGCAGCTCTCATTGGCCATGGTTCCCAGCCAATGGGAGCTGCGGGGGCAGCGCGCGGAGCCTCCTGGCTGCCCCTACATGTAGGAGCCAGAAGGGGGATGTGCCACTGCTTCTGGGAGCCATGCGGAGTGGGGAAACCCTTGACCCCTCCCCAGCTGGAGCGCCGGAGTGGGGCAAGTCCCAGACCCTGCTCCCCATCAGGAGCTCAAGGGCAGGATTAAAACATCTGGAGGGCCAGATGTGGCCCCCAGGTCATAGTTTGCCCACCCCTGCTCTAGCCCATAGTGGCCATCCTTAGCAGTAGGCCTTCTGCCCAGCCCCAAGTAACACTAGTGAAGACATTCATCTTGACCCTCTTGACTATCTGTGCCAGTCTGCTGTTGGGGACAAGTACCCTGCCATATACCGCCTGCAATAAGTTAGACATGAACATTACATGAAGTGTCTGCTAAATGTCAGACATCTCCCTCTTCTCCCATCCTACAAGGGAAGTGCCAGACTTTTCCAGACAGCTAGAATTATGTATTACTCAACTAAAGGGAAAAAGTAAAATGGTATATCTGAGCCAGCATATAACCACACACACAAACACATACTCCTTTGCCTTCTCATATCAGAAGCATGAAATCTGTTCAGCATTGCCTAACCCTGACTTTTATTTGCTTTCCAACTTCTCCAAGGACAAGCTAGACAAGAACCACTCAAGAAAAAGGAAGTAAATAGAAAAAATAAAGATGAAAAGCCATCAAAGAAGGAAGTTACAAGTTTAACCTGCCCACTTTTCTTCACATCACCCGCTTTGCTGTCATATAACCCAAGATTCATACGCAAATATGGCCATCCATTACATACATCACTCTATAAATAGGAGGAGTCTCTCCAAACACATGTGGTTCTGGGAGTGCACGCTTTTGGGAGATTAACTGACAGCTCACATCCAAATGTAAGGTGCAAAAGAATTTGGTTTCCTTTATGTTATTTAAGGCTGTAACAATAAATAAGGATTATAGTTATACTGACTGGCTGGAATCTGGTAAATTCTTATCAGAATTCTACACCAAGCCTCCAGGAAAAACACAGCAATGTAGCAGTTTAAGAGTAGCCTCTTCATTCTGGGCCTACAGTCACTGCCATTAGAAAGCCAATATTTACCATCTCCTCACCAGCTGTGAGGCAACTACTAAGGATTACTTTTATTTGACACTTCGATATCTTGGTTATTTTTCCACCTGGTGTCCTTATCCCTTTTTCCCCCCAAGTTCTTTTCTTCTAAGTAACTGCCATGGCTGAGGGAGTGTGGGGTAAGGGGAGAGGTGAACTTTTAGACTATCTTTCCATACAAATAGAATATGCTGTGTATGCCTCTCTGAAGTACAATATTAATCCCAATTGTGCCATAAAATATATATGACTCACTTGAGCCTTGTTCTCTAGTGAATTATGAACTATTAGATCACTCATGGGATCAGTATTAAGTCTCTTAAGAGACTATCACCTTTCCTTTTTTAAAAAAAAAAATATAAAACTTCATTGAAGCCTACAGTGGTTGACAGAAGAGACTTCTGATGGTGCACATTAAATCTATTCCTTTTACAGCTTCATTCATTTAGCTGAAATTTGCCTCAGAATGCATTATTTCACATGTAGCATAAGCATAAATTAGTTTGTAATGGAGGTAAATATTTAGCAGAAGTTTTATTTAATAAATCTGATTAAACTTATATTTCATCACTGAGCAGAAAGATTTTTACACATTTAAAAATGTATTCTGTAGTAAGCATCCAATTAATAAGGTTTTAGCATGCAGACGGGATTTGTATTTATTGAAGAAAATGTGTTCTCATTATACTTTTATTCTCATGTTAGATTTATTGTGGGCTCAGTTATAATTTATTTTAGTAGCTCAGTTTTCTAATTCTTTATATTTACATGTCTCTTCCAACAAAAAAAAAATAATACATAAATAATACCTGACAACACTTTGCAGGTTTTCTCCATTTGTATGCTTTAATTCTCTGAGCATCTTGGAATGGAAGCATTGTGAACTACAAAGGAAATCTCTATGTGATCTCTCGTACATGAAAAATTATCACTTTTATTTCCTTTTCTCTCTGCCATCCTTTCCAAGTTCCAGTTTACAGTACATTAAAGCATGCAAAGTAATGGTATTGAAGCCAAATATCATGCCTCATTCCAAGCGGAAAGACATGCTAAATACAGTTTCATTTTAAAACCCACTGTTGTCATTAAGTGTCATTGGACAGCTTCCTTTCAGGTGCATTGCAGCAGATAGCTTTCTTCTTATTAACCACTACATTTAATTTTCCATAAGCTTTTTAATTTGCCATTTGAGACGTGTTTTATGATAACGCAGTGTATTTTCCTCTGTGATTATGCAAACCTTTGCTGTGAACAATGCTAATAAACTGAAGCTTTTCAAAATCCTTAACCCAACCTGCTTTGGCTCCTCTACATGCTGGTTTTCCTGCAGGATGGGGGCTTGTTCTACAGCAATATTGGCCTGTCAGAACACCAGCACATGTTTTAAGGAATAGAATATCCAGTACTAATCAAGCATTCCCATGCACTTTGCTTTTCCCACTTTGCTTCTTGTAACAATGAGCTCAGACTAAAAGTTCTATGCAGTAGTTTCCTCATTTCTAAGAATAGTAGGATAGCTGGCCAATACAACCCCTAGCACAGCTTCACCTCCAAATCAAATACCAATGAGCCTGATTCTGATCACCGTTACACAGCATAAACCCAGTGTAATCCTATGGAAGTCGATAGAGTTACTCCCATGCAAAACCAGTATAAGTGAGTGCAGTATCAGGCCCAATATTATGCAGCGGATTTTATTTTCATTCTTCAATGTACCCTCTGCTGGGAAAAAAAAAAGTGACTTCATGTTAGATATCAAATCTAATTATTCCTGTTGGGCCAGCCCAGGGAAATGTCAACAGCGCATTGTAAGTACTAATTGAGGTGTCCATGCTCTGCAGTAGATTTGGGATACAACAGCCTCACCGGTGTGATTACCCATGTTTTAGAATTCTGTACTATAAGGAGCTTAGTCTCCATGGAAGAGGTACAGCTTTGCTGCGCACGCTTCACACTGCATTGGTCAATCTGCACACCACTACACTAGTCCTATTTAAAGAAACTTGAACATGTTCACCCTTGGCCAATGGTAAAGACAAGCAACCTTCTTGTGGCCCTGCTGCAAGGTAACAAGTAGAGAAAATCCAAGGGAAGACCCAGTAGGTTAAAGTCAATAAAGACAAAATACCAATCTGTTTGCCATGTATTCCTTTGTTTAGTCAGACAACTACATGAAATATTATTCTTATGAGAAGTAACATCTCTGGGGCCAACACAGCTACAACACCACTGCAAACAAGTCGCTGAGAATTGTAAAGCTTGTCGAACATATTGTTAAGGGGTAGGTGCTTCACTACATTTTTCTGACAGCTACATCTGTACTCACTGACAATAATATTAATCCAGCCCTTTTTAAGGCTTCTAAGGACAAAAAAGTATTGAGGCACAATCATAGGATTTGGCCATACTGGATCCAACCAGCCTAACAGTGACAAGTCTCCAAAAGAGGTCTATGAGAGGCATGGGCACACTGACTAAGCATTAATTGGTCAAACTATGTCATCCTTTGCAGCACAAGAAATAACTGACGTCCATGCACAGGTACCATTAATTTGCAATGCTCTACTAGCAAAACAAATGCAATGGGATCAGATTATCCTAGCTAAATATATACGGACACATAGAAAACACCGCCTTTAAAGGGCAGTGTTTTTTCTGGTTTCATCTCCATGCAGTGAACGAGTCTTTCAAGTCTTTTAATCCATTAGACTATACATATAATATATGACCACTTTTTGTGATCATTTAGGTCTCACCACAGATTTTCATAGAGTGCAGGTGAATTGTGCTATTCTGTATTGTCAGTTACATTGTGTTAAACCAATAATCTGCTTTAACCAAATTTGTACACCTCTAGAATACTTTTATCTCTTCCAGAGGAAAGGGGAGAAAGTACAGTGCAAAAGGTTAGTAACAGACTGAAACAAACAAATTACATTGCTCAATTCTAAAATGTTGACCATATTCAAAAAGTGAGGTGAAATGGTTAAAGAAAAACCTGAGAGACTTTAATGTGTGAGCAAAGGCTAGGCCTCATGTGTGTCCTCTGTTTCATGAGTTTTTACTACCATTACTAATTCAGAGAATTGGTGTATGATCGTTCTATATCGTATTTAAATCAATAGTGTTTTAATAACTCCAGATTAAGCTATAACAATGACAATCGTTACAAAATATATGATGAAATCTCACAAACATTGTTTCAACAAAAAGGTTAACCTGGTTCCATAAAAGGATCTGGAATAGGAAGTCTAGATAACAGGCAATTTCAAAAAGAATTTAAATAATAAAATATATAATTTGCATCATTTAGACATAACAAAATCTGTAATTTACTAAGTGTGCTAAAATATGTAAATAAAGGACATTCCATGAGAGACACAATTCAGAAACTCAGGATGCAGGAAAAGGATTTGTCAAGCTATTCTCAGCAACAGCATCCTGAGTTTGGTTGACTGGGGAATCTTCTTTTTCAGTACAGCATCCTGAGGGAGTAGTTCCATTTCTTTGTACCTCACTGTGCATATTCATAAAGACCAATGTAGGTAATACAACTGAATTGTTAATGGTGATAAGTAGGTGTTTCAATATGGCCATGTGTGAAACGTGATAAAATGTATGCTAAGCAGCCCACCCACTCCAGCTGCCTGTATGTAACCACACATGGCCACGCAGGATAGTAGGCAGGATACTTTGAGCTGTATGGTAAATATGAGGGCAAATCGAGGATGTTTCACATAACTACACGGGTTCAAAAAGAGCTCTAAAATTCACATAAGTTTATGCAGTCATTATCAAATCATATGCAAGTATATCTGTGTCTAAAGCTATATTTTATATATGAGAGATATATCATAGCTATGATATATCTAACCTAGACCTAGATACAGATATATATATTCCATGTAAATCACTGTATATACACACACGCGCTATGTATCATAGATAGATGTACATATACTTGTCACTATAGATAGAAATGGTGTGTATTTTCTGCTTGCATTTAATAGAAAATTAGGGGGGAAAGTAAAACTAAGTATTTAAGCTATCAGCACCTGTCATATACTTTCTGTGCACGACCACTTTTGATTTACCAGTAGCTCTCATACCCTAACCAACTTCATTAAAGAACAAAAGTAAAGTAATAAGTCATTTCACACTCTGTCTGACCATTATACAATAATAGCAAGATTTCATGCAAGGGTACAACATTATGCCCATCTGCAATCACAGTCTCTTTGCAAAAATCTCAATTCACACTTCACATGCAGCTAACCTTGTTACCATCCCTTGCTAAATCCATCAGTGTTGCAGCTGCACGTCTTCACAGCCCAACATCTTAAAATTCATCACTTTGACACCCTAGCATCACCACAGGTCAAGCTAAAGAAGCCAGCCAAGAATAATTAAGGGGCACCCAGATGTTTAGTTTACTTCTATCCATCCTTTCTTAGAATCGGATGTGTAGTCTTGCTTTATATGGTAAAGATCCATGTAATGTGATTATCTGAAGGGGATGAGACCTAAAACAAATTTCAGATTTTTTTTAAACAAGTATAGCTCTTTGTAGCTGGAATTTGAACAAGAAGCGCGATAATGAGTAGGTTGAAGGAAGGAAAGGTGTTATCTCATTAAGGTAATTACGAAGACATCCCCACCATTACATCGGTTTGAAAATGTGGCAATTAAAGCGCCCTACATGGGCTCCTGGAGACAAGGGAACAAGACAATTCTCTTGGAACTTCTGTGTTACGGTTAATGTGTGTCATGTCAATGAAAGGGTAGGCGATTGCTGTAGCACGCCTCTCTCTTTACCTGAATTTAGTGCTGGGCAGACAGCCCGGGCAGATGAAGCCCTCCCTTCAGCCACAGCACAGAAAGCGGCTAGGCAAGCCCCGTCAGGAGTTTCAACTCTCTGCTTACCATATCTTCAGTAGGGCGGATCAGCCTCCGTGCCCATTTAGCCTTGATCTCACGTGTGGAGGTTGTGCGCTCCACTAGGAAATGGAGCCCACTAACTCATTTCACATCTGCTAACAGCTTTCAGAGGACGCTGATGACTTTTGGGCAGTGCTGAATGCAAACCAATGACCTAGCGATGAAAGGGTCAGCTAGCCCATTACCAGGCTGCTGAGTCCTCCTGTAGCCTTTCACCGCTGTGCCCTAGCCTTGGTTCTTGCCTCGGTCTCAAGGAAGCGTCCATAAAATGTCACCCACACGTCTATAAAACCAAAATTCACATAAGCCACGTTTTCTTGTGCAATTCCTGTTGAGACACATGCAATATAAAACAGCTTCTAAAATCAGTGTGCTCGCGTGTGCTTGCAACTCTTTAAGTCAAGAATCCCTTGCAAACGCTTTTCTTTGGATATTGCTCACTTCGCATCGCATTCAAAGTACCGGCAACGTTCTTTCCTGTTATAAATACCTCCGGACGAAACCCTGAAGTCGGTGGCAAAACTCCCATTGACCTCAACGAGGCCAGGATTTCCCCTAAGTATCCTTTGCATGAAAGAGACTGAAGAACTGTGGCAAGGACAAAGATGGCCTTCGTTTCACAGGCTTTACAGTTCCAACGAAAGCCATATTTAAATACAAAGAACTCTCTTGTTTTTAACCCTACACTCCTAGCTAATGGCAGCAGACAAGTAAATTACCAATTTTTAGATAAGGACAGGTTTCAGGATAGCAGCTCTAATAAATTGGTTAGTCTCTAAGGTGCCACAAGTACTCCTGGTTTTTTTGCAATTTTTATATGTCACCTTAAGGTTTGCTTCTTAGAATCGTTAGGTTTGACGAGATGGGTCACTTGACCCATCCAAAGAAGCCATCTATGTAAATTATGGCCATGTAAGTGCATATGCTGAAAATGTCTTTTTGTAGATTACAGAACTTTCCATTCTTTCCACTTTGGATGTCATCTTTTGAATCCACTTGAATGAATGACAGAGTCCGTCCCTCCCCATGGGATCTCTAATTGTCTAAACTGCATTTACCAAAACTAGAGTACTCCTTATGCCTCATATAATGAGGAGGGGTGGACCATTCTCATCGACGTTTATCCTGATAAATATCTTTTGGTGAACAACTGCCCTAGGAAGGTGACAATTCCTGCGCCTTCTACCCGTACAATTACTCCATAGTAGCCAGGGCAGGTATTGTGCAGCAGAAGGAAATGAGTCCTGAGAAACAGTGTCTGTTACCCAGTAAAGGTAGAGTTCTGGGGTGGCAATAAGCTGAGGCCTTTACCAGTAGGAACCAGGCCTGGCTGTCATTTCATTCAATCTGTTCTTCAAAACAAAAAATATCTCTGTAAATTCAGGATTCCTGACAATTGAAAAGAACAGAAGGAATGAACGTTAGGAACAAGTGCATGTATAATGGCAACATGGGCCAGAAACAGAGCCTGAAATAGTTTGCATTATTCTGTAGTACACCTTGACTGAATGCAACCTGGACTCATGGTTACTCAGTGGAAGAGCAGTGTTTTCATTGACCAAAGCACATTTCTGAATATAGATTTTGTTTTACTTTTGGAGAGTAAGCTCTGTTGCAGATCAGTCCATCAAGAATCATGATCATACTCATCATCAATTAGAACTGTAATGATTTTGAATGGAAACTAGAAGTAAGTGACTCTCCTGTAATTAACAGATGTCAATGCAAAGCAAGTTATTTTTGTCCCTTTGAAATCTCTGTTAATTTTGGGGATATGCGATTGTAAGTTTCCATTAATAGAACGGCTTGTGAAAAATAGGCCATATGAATATGAAAGTGATATTTTAATGTGATGAGGTCTCTGGTAGAATATATTTCCAAGTGGTAATTTTGCTCCAGTTGAGAATTTTCCAGCCAAAAAAAAAATTCTGATTCTTTAGTCAATAACAGCAGACAGCAGGTCAGATCAAAGTTCAGAGGTCATATGTAGGCACATTTCTGAAAACAAGTAAAATTATAATCAGAAGGTTTGTCTTCTGCCTGCCAATTCCTTAACAAATCGTTAACACGTTAGGATCATTGTTTACTTACCAGGCAGTTTCACGTGAAGATGCTATGGGATTAAGTTATATTTTGAGTCCACAATATAAAACCTTATCAAAAGTATGGGACAAAGCTTGCTGGTTTTATACCATTTCTGTGGGATTATCTGAGTATAGGGGAAAGCATTTGGCCCCTTATTTCTTCATGGAAGTTGTCCAGGTGCCCCAGGGGGCAGCATCTAAGCCATTAATTTAAATTTGCCCTTTTCCACCAACTTGTGAGGGGGGAAATGGTTTGGCAACTCTCACAGATCACATAGAGACCCTGGTTTTATGGCATAATACAATGAAAATAAAACGTATGTAATCCTACACCTAAGAGATTCTACACAATCCATGCTTCATCTCCACAAGGCGATGCACGATTACACTAGGGTATGAGCGGCGTTCTTAACATTGTCATCCTTTCTACAAACCACCTAAAATAGTTCAAGATCCACCCAACGTCAGCTACCTCGGAATTTTTTTAATAACAAATCATTGCATTAAATCTCTAACACAATAAGGCTTAGCTCAAAAGGTGATTTACAAGGTACATTGCTATAGCGGTGTCATGTGAATGTTTGCAAAGGGAAGCACTGGAAAGGGGAGAAAATCCCAAAGATTAGAAACAAGAGTTAGGTTTTTCAGTGTGACGCTCTGATTCATAATCTACAGGTAGGCTCTATTTACCATAGTGTATTAACACGTGCTGTGTAAACCAAAGTGCCAGCAAACATCTCTTGATCATGACCGCTAGTATATTCCTGAGTGCCCCAAAGCACACAACCTCTTCAACTACGAGTGTTGAAAGAGCTGCAATAGGCTTTATTGGCCAACCCAGAGAATGCTGCAGTAACCCCCAAACATAAGATCAAGGACTCAGTACCAGAAGCATTGAATTAACTATTCGTTGGGGAACCTCCCCCAATCCAATCCAATGAAACCATCCAATCCATTCACCTGCAGATTCTTCTCCTGAAGAAATCTGTCACCATATTGTTTTCTTTAGTTTCCCTACAGAGATGGATAATCTGATAATCAATATAGGTCATAATTAACTGTTGTGTAGGATTCTGCGGCTGTACTGCCTACCCCGAGAACTAGCAGAGATAGTTAATGCCAGGAAAGAAAGGAATCCTACACAAAAGGACCTGATTGCAGGAAAACTCAGACATAAATCAACTGGCGAGTTTGGGTCAGCGGGGCAGGATGAAAGAACTGTACAGGCATTTCTTGGTATTTATATTTCTTCAAAACAAACCATGAAAATCCCAACCCCACATGCACATTGAGAGAAACTGATTGATACCTTTAATGAGGGTAGAAAACGACATCTCCAAAGAAATATTGGACCAGATTCTGATCTCAGACACACTGGTGTTAATCCGAAGTGACTCCATTGGCGTCAGTAGAGTTAAATCCCTGCTTTAGAGCGATGAAACTGAGATCAAAATCTGTTCCATTTTCCTTTCCTATAAAGTGTAAGGGGAAAATAAAGTGAAGAGTAACAGACGAAAACGCTAAGATTTTTCTGTCTCTAATATCCATGATTTCATCCCATAACAAAGTGAAACAAACAAACAGATGAGGAGTTTAAAGAAGAAATCAAACACAAACAAAGCGAAGGGATTTTTAGGATCACTCGACCTCTTTTTTGTGGCTTCTTTTTACTCTAATTCTTTCTCATAACGATATATGAGACGAAGTTTTTTTAAATTATTTTGAGCTGCAGCGGTCCCTGTGTTGCATATCCGGATAGCAGAGGTTTGGCTGAACGCATGCATGAGTGTTGCTTCGTTTATGTTTTGATCGAGAATCAGACGGTTTTGATCGTAGAAGTGAAAACACTGATTGTTTTATAGCAAATTGAGTCTGTTTCAGACTGAGCTGCCGCTTTATTTCAGCTCTTCATAATCGTTTGCCACCAACTTGTATGAAACCGTCTTTGCCTAAGAACTTATTAAACAGTGATGGTTTAACCTGATTTATGACTGAGAACTACTTACCCAGAGATCTTTCAAATTACTTGCATTGATCTGAAGATTTTGTTCTTTGGAACGTGACCCTGTTCGGACTTAACAGCTAATCAGGAAATGCTGCAAGAGAGCACTTTGTAAATCAATCACACACACACACACACACACACGACTAATAACGGGGTCCTGTAACTTCAGCGCCTTCGGGCCCAAGCGCGCAGTTGCAGTGACTGCGCCGGCCCTCGGAGCTGTCTCTGGTGCTGCAAGCGGCTTCTCCCCCGCGCTCCGCAGAGGGACAGAGATCCCTGGGGGGTGGGGGGGGAATGCAAACACAGATGTGCCATCTCAGGCTAGGGAAACACAAGAGCCGCTCTGCCGCGTGCAGCAAATTAAAATGTCTCCCCGGTTACTTTGCACGAGTCCTAGGAAATAAGGGGCTCTGCTATTATCAGAGCTTTGCGATGTTGGCCGGCGGGATAGGAGAAGGGGGAAACACAGCTCTGCTCTCTGCCTCAGCTGGGGTGCGGGTGCCAAAGGAGGGCGCGCACATAACACGCCTGTTTGAGGCGTGGGAAGGGAACGCTTTGAGCTTTTTCAGGTGCCCGTGCAGCAGCTGAGAAAGGCCCCTCTGCAGGGCGCCAGGGTCTAGTGACTGACCCAGTGTCTCCAAGGGTAAAAATAGCTGGTCGGGGAAGGAGGTCCCCGGGCAGCCCCGAACCTCTTGGAGCTAGGACTCCACAGCAAAGCAAACGCAGAGCACAGCCCGGTCACGCCCGTGTGTGTTTTCGCCCGCACTCACTCGGGGGGAGAGGCCTGCCTGTTCCTGGGACAGATTCAAAACAACGGTGAATGGCAATAGACAGCTAGATATCATGCAAGTGTACAGAAATTCTTTGAGTCCACTTTCTGTTTATATACCTAATGGGTAAACGCTAAAGCACTTTGAATTGCAAATGGTTAACATAAGGGGTGGCGTTCTGCTTTCAAAAGATTGTTTTTAATCAGATGGCGGTGCGAGAACAAACTTTGTCTGAATGCGAGGGACACATTTGAAATTGTAAAGTATTTATTTAACTGGGGGACTTCAGAAAACTCTTCAGTGAGGTAAAGAAGCAGGTTCTACTGGAGCAAAATAAGTTAGTAGTTGACTGGAAAATATTCCACTAGAAATGTACAAATAAATGTCAACAAAAAAAAATAAAGAAAACTAATTTTCCATCGTGTCCTCTCTATTTTCGGAGGTGGAGCAAAAAAACAAAAATATTTACATAGCTATTGGGTGTATTTGCTGGAGGCAATGAAATCAAAGTAACAATCTTTCCTTTGCCTGTTCCTTGGAAATTTTACGCAGGCGATTGTTAGTCAAAAAGAAAGACCAACTTTGCACATTCACAACATTGCGCCAGGGCTTTTTGTACTGGTTGATTGAATTTAAATGAATGTGCATCTGTAGCTTTTAAAACATGTAACTGAGTCCTTTCTTCTAAAGAAAGCCTATTTTAATTAGCTTCAGAAGCAAGCAAATGCTTCTAATTAAGTGATATTTTTTATAATTTAAACAAGGAGCAATCAAAATTATCAGCAAGTGCGCATTTAAATTTAACTTCAGGCATGCTTTTGTAACATTTGGAAAAGCGAAAGAAATGCGTATCTTAAACCGTAGCTATTCCTGCTCAAATCCTGCTCCCTTTACACACACGGAGAGAGGAAGGCGAGCAGGGTTTCCCTTAAAAGTACATTTCACAAGTTGTCTAACATTCCAAAAATAAAAAATGAAATATACATTCAAACACATTTCCTAAAATCCAGCAGCAAAATAATCTTTCTTTTAAAAATGTTTCCTTTCTTTCTAACAAAATGTTTTTAAACTTTGTACTAGTGAAATCCTGAGGTGAGAGAAATACAAAAAAAAAAAAGTTTAAATAGATTAAAATGCGATGCAAACTGGTATTTGAATTCTGCCATAACTTTCCTGATCGAACATGTCATTTTGAAAGCACAGCTGACTCGTTTCTGCAGCACTGAAAGGACAACTCGGGCAACACAAGCTATTCTGGGTAAAGTTGTTTTTTTCCCCCCCTTTGTCACTTTCAGAATTGGGGCGGACAAACGTGAACAAAACGAACGGTTTGAGGGGGTTTTAGTAATATTAATGAAGCCAATGGAATCATCTCGAATTGGTTTGGCTCCGCTTTAAATTAGCACTATTTTAAACATGGACTGATTTTGCATTATTCTTGGCTTTGCACACTTCCTAGGACACGAGTTCATTCTAACGTGTGCTCAGATAAAGGGTAAATGGAATGGCCCGAGTCCCACATTACCGGGAGCCTGTTCCTCGTCCTAAATCTAAATTATGGGGGGTGACTCTTATTAATTTCTAAGACCTAGTAAGAAAGGACTCGACTGAGTCTGTGGCCTAAGCAGGGCTGCTGCTCTGTATAATATCGCTGGCCCCTGCACAGACGCTGGGTAATTGTCAGAGTCCGCTGTGACAAGGGCAGAAAACGAGGTAGGCGTTTCCGAGCCCTCTCTCCCCTTTTGTTAGATCAAGGCAGAGGTCAATATGGTTTTAACGCAAATTTATTAGCAGAGAAATCAGCAAACCATTCGCTAATTAGCAAAGCCCAAATAAATGTGCCCGCAGGCTCTTTCTTTGGAGAGGAAACGCACAGCACCGAGCCAGCCCAGCGCAGCCCTGGGAGGAGGCCAGAACCCTGGGCGTTATGAATGTTTGATAGGTAATTGCTGTATATCTTTCCGGTTGCGGGGCGCCGGGGGGCCAGCGTTGTGTTCACCTCCGAAGGCTGGGGCTGGCTCGCTCGGAAGGCGGATAAAGAGTGGCAGGCGGACAGCGGCAGCCAGGCTGCAAATTACAACCTGTGACTGGCTGCTGCTCCCTGCCTCTCGCAGGGCCTGGAAGAAAGGCGAGCATCTGGGATGTTTACCTTTACCTCCTTTCAGTTTTCCTAGGTTACCACCCCAGACCCGCTCGCAAGGTCAGCAGCTCTCTGCGCGTCCGTCCGTCCCCCCCCTTTCTACTCCTCCCCCCCACGGCAGAGCCTCTATTGGCGCTTGGGTTTGGTCGGGTCCAGAGCTGGCACCCCCGCCCCACAGCGGAAACGAGCCCGGAGGCGGGTTCACCCCCGAACGCAGGGCTGGATTTAAGAGCGCTAAAACAAAAGGCAGGACGAGATTTAAGTGGGCTCAGCCGGCGCGGCTCTGGTTGAAGAGTGAAACCGGCGACGAGAGAGAAGATCAAAGATCTGCAAGGCTTTATGGGCTAGATCTGGCTTGATTCTCTCGCTCGCTCGCTGGCTCCTAATTGCTCACAGTCAGCCGCCTCGCGCTTGCTGTCTGTCCTGCTCGCTTCCCCCAAGCATGCTGCTGCTCTGGAACAGCTGCTAGGCTAGGGACCACAGTCCCCTTTCCCAGGCAGCAGGCCACCCAACCTTGCAAACCATTCAGTTTCCTAGTCAGCTTCTTAAATATTCAGGAAGGGGAGAAAGGGAGAAATACACAGAGAGAGAGAGAGAGAGAGAGAGAGAACAGACCACAGCTAGAGCAGCAAAATGATCATTTCAAAAGCATCTGTCTGTCTGTCCCTCATGCAGCTCCGGAAAGACTGAATCCTGCAAACAAAAGAAATCACCCCACTATTATCTTAACCATCAGCTTTAAAAAAAAACACACCCGACGATGTTTAAACTAAGGGCTCGGGTAGATAGGACTTTAAAAATATAGAAACCAAACATACAAATCTTACAGATCATTGAACAGTGGCCCTAAAACGACGGGCTCTGGTTTGGGGACCCGAATTTCTTGCATCAGTTAACTTCAGTAAAATTAGCTTACTTAGATTTCCATTTTTTGTTACAAAAAGATAGTTTATTTCTGGTTGCTTTCTCTCTCTCTCTCTTTTTTTTTTTTTTTTTGGTAATTTTCAGTCACAAAAAAAAATCTATATTTTGTCACCTAAGCATTTATTTTACTGAGTTCAAAAAGACATGAAAAGGGAGAAGGGGGAGAAATCATGTATTTTTTTAGTAAGGTATATAAGTGAATTTTTGACAACATATAATAAATATGATATATCACTTCGCACTCAGTCTGTTCAAATGTACATTTCCTTTCAGATTACGGAGCATGCCACTTTTCAATTAGAAAAAAGGTCATGAGAAATCAGTGCAAAGTTCTCCGTTACCCCTGGTCTTCCGCGCTGAGGGACGGGAGGTTGGGTTTGTTCTTCGTATCCCTCGGTCCTCCAGAGTCTCTGCTGGCTCGGGTCTGGCTCCCTCCCTCCCGCTGTCTCCCGTTCCGAGCTTGCCTAAATCATTGCTCCGTCTCGCAAGCCCTGGAGGTGTGTTCGATGGGTTGGTTTGTTTCACTTACTGGATCGGCTCTGGGTTCATGGTTCAAAAGTCCCTGCTCTGATTGAATCGTCTCCGGGGCTGGCTCTTGGCTGCCTTCAGAAGCTCCTGGCCCCCTTTTATCTCCCCCGCAGTCGCTTAGCTCCTGCTTTTGGTGGTCGGTTTTTATTTGGGGCAGGGGGGGCTAGCGGCTGGGACAGCGGCGAGCTCTCACCGGGGGTGCGGGGTACCCGGGATAGGGCTGGCCAAGGGGTTGAGAGCGGGCTGACCCCCGGGCCCCAGGCCGTGGATGAGCACGCGGGGCACGAGGGGCCGCTGGAGCTGAGGGTGCGGAGCTGGGGGAGTCCGGTACATGCTGCTGTACATGGCCGCGGCCGCTGCAGCCGCTGTCGTGCTGTCCATGCTACCCAGCAAGCTCGGGTGGTAGAAATAGGGAGAAGGGAACATCCTCTGGAGAGCGGAATAATTCCCGGCTTCGGCCAGCAGCTCCAGTCCCACCGCCGTCTGCCGCTTCCACTTCGTCCTGGAAGAGAAGGAGCACACAGGTCTAGAGCTAGCCCGGGACCAGACCCCGCCACGGCTGCTCCGTTTCCAAGGGCCGAAAGAGTTCCCCAGGGACGTGAACCCCAAACCCTACCTGTCCTTGAAAATTCTCTTTCACACACACACACACACACACACTCTCCTTTGCAACCCGAATGTCTGCTCCGCCATCCTGCCCTGGCAAACAAATCAGTGGGGAAATCGACCTCAGGTCCCCGGGGTTTAGCCACACGCACAATGAAATGAAATGAAATCCAGGGGACAGTTTCCCCTTCCGTTTGCAGGCTTTCCGGAGTGCGACGTTCTAGAATCGCAGGTGTCTGTGCCTTCAAACTTTGCAGTGTCACGAAACCTGAGGGACTGATTGGTCCTGCATCCTAAAAACCGAACTAAAAATAAATAATAATAATAATCAAACCGTGCCTGCAACATAAAGACGCAGGAAAATATCTAACAAAGAATGGCGAAATGCTTTCATTTCTAGACAGCAGGGATCCCCGCTATAAAAAAATATTGACTCTTAGTTTGGCAGCATGTTTATAGCGGCACACACGGTATTTTCGCTCTCCTGACACAATATTTCAACAATTTTGTGTCCCGGCCTTTCCCCCTTGCCGAAGCCCTCCCTGTGCCGAAGCCCAGTGAGATGCCTTGCGAGATGTGAGCTGGTGGATACACACACACACTGCAATCCCAGCACAATTAATAAACATGGCGCCCTGTTTAGATTGGATACAAATGACACTAATGTTTTCCGACAGAATTAGGGTGGCTGAAACCGTATGTAATGAGACAGAAAATTACGGCAAAGATGACAACTGGACGTCGGTTTCCCAACCGAGTCCGCCGCGATCAGAAAACACATACGCTTACTTGCCTCTTCGGCTTCACAGCGCGGACAAATGGAAACCAAGCACTTTTGTCTTGTTTTTTTAACCCGACCCATATTACAACGCGATTCACTAGTCACTGTCCTAAGAGCACACACGGGGAAATCCTCGCCAACCCCACGATGGCCAAACGGGCCACAGAGGCATGCCCAGAGCAACACTGCCTACAGCGATTTCAGCGGGATTTCTTTCCCGGTAGGTAGGTGCCTGGGACACAGGAAGAAGGACATGGCCCCAGTTTTGCAATCAAGATTTGGCCATTACTTATTCATGTGTGTATTCGTTCACATTTATATGCTCTGCTTTATTAATTAGCCACTTTGTTGACTGACTAGACTGTCAAGTGCAGGCAACCTGCACGGGCGCCTCCATGGCTTTTCTTGGCCTTTCCTCGAGAGCGACTGCAGCCGCTAACACCAGGCGTATTTCGCAGTTTACTTATTGACTTTATTATCCTTCCTCTTACCTGTCCATTTAATTTCATTTTAGGCACGTTACTACTCCCTTTATTCTAGCATGGGCAAGGAGAGTGTGTGTGTGTGTATTGGGGGAAGGGGGGGTTGTTCCTTTCTGCCATCTACCAACAGTCACAGATGTTTGCGCTCCCTGCCCAGATCTCACTGCGATTGCCTGGAGAGGTGGGGTGTATTTCTTCCCCCGGCCTTCAGACCGTTTAGCTCAGACTGTCTGAGCGGCAACACTGTTTTTAGGGGCTTTGGGGAAATTGTTTTTTTTTGGGGGGGGGAGGCGGAGCTCCTTGAGTCTGCCCGCCTCCCTTACCTCCGGTTCTGGTACCAGGTTTTGACCTGCGTGTCGGTCAGGTTGAGAGCCGCAGCCAGGTCCATGCGGTCTTGCACGCTCAAATACTTCTGCCGCTCGAAGCTCCTCTCCAGCTGATTGAGCTGATGGTCCGAAAAGGCCGTCCTCGCCTTCCGAGGTTTCTTCGCTCGGACTGGGGGGCTATCCCGGCTACTTGTAATCTCCCGGTCGCCCTCTTCTTTTGTCCCTAGGAACAATTCACAAGCACAACACTAGAAACAGGGTCTAAAGCAGCAACCCAAGGCAAGGCTGCTCGGGGTCTGGGACTCGGGGCAAAGTCGATTTCTTTCTAGAGTTGATTATCATCTGACTGCTGCATTCAGGACTCCAAGGACATCCCTTAATTTAGCTGATGCCTTTTCGTACCTACGTGTCTAAGTGGGTTTGACAGGAGGGTCTGGCGATTTCTCTCTATGCAGCCGACAAACAGTCCCCCTTTCTGGGGTAAGGTTTTTCCCCTTTCAGGTGCACTTGGGGGAGGTTAAAATAAAGTGCAGAACAGCGAGCGCATCAGATGTGCTAATGCCTCCGACAGGATATGTCACCCAAGCACCAAGTTGAGCTCAAATTGCTGAGCACGTCCTGGTGACAGCGCTAAGATTTCCGGATTCTATTTGTCAACTTTGGTTTTTTTGCTGAAATGCTGGGAAATCGATATGTCAATCCATCTCTGTTTGTACCAGTTTTTGCAGCGCTCCTTGATCTTCCCTGCAGGAAGAACAATAATCTCTCTAATTGACCCACTGGGGAGGTTGGTGCACAAAAAATCGCCAGACCAGACTGTTCATCTGTTTGGGGCACTCTTATGCTAATGTTAAAATAGCAAAATTAATGGCACACATGAGCGTCTTTCTATTATTCATCGCACAACATGGCAAAATAGGTGAATGGCGTAAAATTAGGAAAATGTGTCCTCTCACCGCATAGTTTAAAGTGTGCCTCGTGCAAAGCCATTTTGCAGAAAACAGAGAATCCTTCTTCGGCATAAATTAAGGAAAAGGCTTTTCAAAGGGCAGCTATCTTCTTAAATATAACCCCCACGCCCATACACACGCAAATATATGTATATTTAAAACAGGAAATACCCCACTATTGCAGACTCCGCAGGTGTACACAATTCGAAAAAGAGAAACATCCCATCCCAGCATAGGAAAACACTGGGAGCTCATAAAATGTAAAAAGCCTTCTACCGTGATCTAGTGAAAAGTTCTTACCTACTTTTAGATCTGCTTGGAAATTTGTCCTATTAAATTAAGTGCTGCTAAACCTCTGTGCTTGGTGTCATTTAAACGGATTAGCATTTAAAAAAGAAGAAATGCATCCAAGTTTAAAAAGAAACAAACGGTCAGACTTTTTTTTTTTTTTTTTTTTGCCAAACAGCTAAACTAAAAAAAGAGGGGCGCCCCAGCAAGAGAAAAAAAGATTTATTTCTCCAGGGATCTGATATTTAAACAAAAAAAAATCAGAGACAATAATTTAAAGAGGATTGGATCTTACTGTTTTTTGGTGGGATTTTTTTTGGTTTTGGTTTTGGATTTTTTGTTTGTTTGTTTGTTTGTTTGGCGTTTTTGTTTTTTGTTACAGCTCCTAAAATATCAGAAATGTGACTAGGGAATTGAATCGCTTCCCATATCAAATTGTGTAGAATACTGGCCACCGGAGAGTCATACCATAAGGTTATTATTAATCAATAGCATTAGTGTTATTAGGAATCAGAGTGAAACCCTGTCACGACAGAGGCTGCTCACAAGCCATGGCGGAAGCGGTAGAGGCGGCTGGGGTAATATACTCACCGTGGCATTTGAGATCATTCTGCGTATCGTCGCGTTTGTCTAGTTTGGTTTTGCTGTCCTCCTGCTCTAGTTTTGGCCTGAAGCTCTCGTTGGCTGCGTTGCCCTCTTGTTTTGGGGTGTGATGGGGAGAGGAGACACTGGTGCTGTAAGGTGCACAAGCCGCCAGCGGTTTGCTGTCGCCCAAAATGTCTTTAATTAAAAAAGAAGAGGTGGAAGTCCTGGGGGCAGAGTTGCCCGAGCCCAACTGTTGTTGCTGTTGGGGTGATTGCTGCAAACTTTGCTGCTGCTGCTGCTGCTGCTGCTGGCCGTGATGGAGATGGTGATGCTCTTGCACCAGATGCTGCTCGGGGTGCTCCAGGGTGACGGAGATGGGGGACGAAGGAGCCGTCCCTACTGTGTCTATCTCCGAACAAGGGGACGGGGTGGCCTGGTTTCTAAAATCCGCAGTCCTGGCATCGCTGTTGAGCTGGCGAAAGTCTCCGTTCATCACGCCGGGGCTGCCTGAGCCGTTAGTAGACAAAATCGTGTCTATTCCAAAGCTCGACCCGCTAGATCCTTCCATTGTGGTCACTCAGAGAGGCGCCTTCATCCCAATCCTCCAGCCGGGGCTCGGGAGGCTCGAGTCACCGCCACAATCGGATCAATACATAAAACAGCAACGAGAATGTCAGTGTCTTTCAAACAAACAGAAAGTGGGGGGGGGGCGAGAGGGGGCTGGGATGGCGACAAGACGGGCTGGTGGAAGGGCAGCCACGGGACTAGGAAAGAAACAAACCCCAGCCGGGGGGGGGGAGTGACCAGGGAGGGGACGGAGAAGGCGCGGGCAGCAGGCTCAGGCGGTGCGCTCGGACACACACACGTGGGGTTGGCCGTGTTGCTCACGGGGCGCTACCGGAGCGTGGCCAGCCCGGGCTGGGTCGCCCGGCTAGGTCGCATCGCAGCGGGCGGCAGCCGCTGCAGGAGGCGGCAGGGCGCCCGGGGCCGGGCCGGGGGCCGCCGCGGAGTTAGTGAACTTTCTCGGGAAGTTGAGGCGCGGCGCCGGGGGGCGGCGGCGGCGGCGGCAGGAGACGCGAAGCGGGACGGACCCCGGCCACTGCCGCGCTCTTCCCGGTGCAGCCCGGCTCCTGTCGGCTCCAGCGACTCCCTCCCGTGACGTCACGGCCATTGCCAGCCGCGTCCCCCCTCCGCTTTATTATAAACCCTGGGTTTTTTCCGCCAGCCCGCACAAGCCCCCATTGGCGGCCCGCGCGGCCCCGGCTGACGCCGAGGAGCGGCAGCCAATGAGCGTGGGCTCTGGGGCCCTTGTCAATTTCCGAGCCGGGGCTGGTCGGCTATAGCGTCTCCAGGATTCCTTCTCCAGTCGGTCTCCACTCTGGTTCCAGAGCGCACCGCCGCCTCAGTCATCAGCCGCGGTAGCGGTGATCACCACCACCACCACCCATAGCAATAAAGTGCAGCGGGTGGGAAGAGAAAGAAGGGGGGGGGAATGGTTTGCCCATTAGTTCAAGAGGTGAGATCGAGTAACAGAGGGGGGAGATGATGATGGGGGGGAAAGGGCAACATGGAAATCCAGTGTAGCTATCCCAGCCTGCTCGACCCACTCTTTTGAAACTCACACCTGCCATAGAAACTAAAAAGGGTAGCAGACATCGATGGGAAAATAAATGACAAGGACCCCATGAGAACATGGTCAAAAACTTTCAAGGGACTTGTTTCCTGGCTTCGCCTCCTGGTGTTTTGTAGTCCCTTGGCTAGCCTGTGAGAGCAGGTGCCCAGGTTTCCATCGCACGCCAGGTTGATAGGAAATGCTTTGCATTTATTGAGTAGGAAACAGGGGGGGTTCAGTTCTGAGCTGAGCGAAAAGGCTTCTGCTCTCCAAAGGGGAAAAAATTAAAAGGAGCGCGAAGCCTGTCAAGAAACTAGAAGAAGCCAGTGCGGCACCCAAAGCAGTCTCCAGTTAGAGCATGCATGCCAATTAATCCGGATTTACTAATAGAGCAGAGGCACAAATGTCCTCCCAGTTTAGTGACTCGGTTGCAGCCGTTCTGGCTTCCCCGAGTCCGGGGGTATTGCTTGAATTCGTTAGCCCCTTTGGGCTCTCTCGGGTTTCTCTTGTTTTAGCGTTTCAGTTGGAGTGGGAATAGTAACTGTCGATCCGCGTGGGACTGCAGGAAATTATTCCACTGGTTCTTCGGAGGGCATCAACTTGTGTTAATTTCTCTAGGACGACTCCAACCTGTCTCTTGTTGAATGTCAGAGTAATGGGAACTGCCAGTGACAAGACGTCGTATTACTCCTGATTAAGTACCGTGTCAACCTAATTAGCAGAGTAATTATAAGGTGCTAATGAATGATTCAAAGTTCTTTGAGTTACATTTTACTTCGAATTACCATTTTAAGGACCCCATGAATCTAAGGTAAACCGTGCTGGCATCACTGCCATGTCAGCCTGCAAGAATATATTTCTTACCACATCAAATGGCAATTAAAGTCTCCGAGCTTTTTCCTTAAGTTACATTAATTAAAAAATAAAGTAGGCAAAGGAAAATATATTTCAAAAATATTATAACAAGGCATTTTAATTATCTATGACTCTCTCTCCCTCCTGACCAAAAAAAAATCATCTTTTTTTGCCAGACTTATACATTGAAATGAACTGACAACATGAAATCAAGGGATGGGTGGATTCACTGAGGTGGCAGAAGGCTTTTATGTGGGGGCTGCATCCTTGCCGACGGAAATAGATACAGGAAGAATAATAGAGGGACGTGAAACAGGATTAACTAACGTACGATATTTAGAGGCGTAATGTTCGCTGATAGCGTTAGACAATGTGCTAGATGAGAGGCATTAGAGCTAAAACTGACAGTTCACTAGTTCAGTGGAACGCCACAGGGAAAAAAAGAAGAAAGAAAATGGGTAAATAAAGTACCTGAGCCAGGTCTGAGATAATCTTCGTTGTGGACAGGTGTCTGTAGAGAGCTTTCTTTTTGTTAGTACAGAAAAAGATTTGCTGTGATGGCTCTTCACTATTAGCTGAAAGCCTCCTCTTATTTTGGCTACCCCATCATAGCAAGCCCCTCTTTAACAATCTCCTGCCATAGGTCAAGCTGAGATTCATCGTAGTTATTGATGGATTGCTGGGTTAGGCATAAAGCAGCCTTAAAGGTCGGTATTTTTTATGATATTCTATTTAATCATGAAAATTCCTGCATAAAACTACCGAGATCATTAATCCTACGTGCAGAACTGCAGCATTCATTGTTACATCTGTCCAGCAGACCCTCTCCTCCTGGCATTTACTATTAACTGCCGAAAATATGTCACTGGGTGGCAGTGATGACATTGGATCATGTTCTTTCTCGAATTTATACTTTAAAAAAAAAATATTGATTCGGGGCATTATTTGCAGGGATCGAAGCCATCAGCATTCCGCCGCGGCGCATTTCCTAAAGAAATATCCGCATTAAAAGTTGGAGGAAGATTGGTGCCGCCAGGGAAAACACATAACATAGGAGACTGAGTGATAGCACAACAAAAATCAATTATTCCAAATCCTTTATAAATAATTCATTTCAGATTGGTTCGGTTTGGTTTATACGCCTAACATGACTGAAGAGTGAAAAAACCGCCCATAGCACAGCTTGTGTTGTGTGGTTAGAAATGTTATTGACTCGTAATATTTAACTACGTGGGCAAAGAAATCAGGAATTTGACCCAGTGGCTGAGGAAATGTAGAGGGGATAGCATTTATTCCGGTAAGGAATCAAGCCGGGCCAACATGTACATCTGCCCGCTTGCAAACAACCTATGCAGGATATAGTCTCTTAAGACTTATTAATTACATTTTCGTGGAAAGGGAGGCTTTGATTCAAACGGCAGCTAAGGAGACCTTTTAAAGCGGAATCCGCTGTGAAGTATAGATCTAAAGAAAAAGCAATGCAGAAGTTGGCTATGTAGCGATTCCTGCCTTGGTTTTAAAACAAGGCTTGTAGTCAAGACGTAAACACAATTTATGACCATTTACCCCTCCCAGGTAAGCTTGAAATAAAGTAACCATTCCCATTTTTGCAAGCTTACACGGTTTTTTTACAAGTTGACGGGATACATGACAATATATTTGTAATCAATTAATTCTTTTACAGATCAAAGGTTGAAAATAAAATCTAAGAACAGTGGATTTAAAATTAAACATTGTTTAAAACGTATTCGACTTTTATTTAACTTTAGACTGCTTTCCCGTGTCGACGACAATCTAATTCAAGGAATTATTTGCGTATTAGCTTCTTGTAGATTTGTTCGGGCCTTTATTTCTGCATTTAAACAAGGAGCATATTTATGGCATTTTCGTTGCAGTTCAGAGAATGGATTGTTTAACTAAAGTATTTAAGAAGTTTTCCTAGTAAAGCCAAAACTTTGACTCTGGCAGCTGTCGAGCTATCAGCATCAACTTATATATATAGGTCTGTCAAGTTACTAAATTCATCTTCATCTGGCTTTCTGCTGAAGAGCTACAAAGTGTAGAGACGGCTTTAAATTTTTAAGCCACTAACACATTTTCTTGTTTCAGGTGTCTAATGATTTTGGAAACAAAATATGTCTTTCACATCTCCTGTGTTTAGCTTTGGTGTTTTGCTTTTGCAGAAGTTGTCTCAGTCTGCTTTGTAACGGAAGTGAACTGTGAAGGATAGCCATCTGCTTCTACGGTAGATTTTGATTTTGATGTTCTATCCCCATTCATGTTTAATTTACACGTGTCTTTAAGTGTCCAGTTGTTGAAAACAGAAAGCCTGATCTGGAAGAGATGCAATGGCTCCTTTGTCCACTGGGCGGCGATAGGGGTTACCAACAGATCATCTATTGTCTAAGAAAGACTCTTGGTCCAGGGAGAACAATACTTTTAGTGCTGCTTTGCTGATGTAGTTAACATGTTCGTTGTCCTGAGAAATCTTTCTTCTTTTTTCTAATAAATCATGTAAGGTTTGCACTATTAAAAATTAAAAGCAGATCTCTTTTATATATTTTAAAAGTTAAGAGAAAAATTGAAAGAGAATGACCGACGTAGGGAAAATTCCCCAGAAGTACTGAAGGTTTCCTAGAGAATAAACGAAGGCTCCAGCAGCAGTCGAATTTGTTCTGCTATCTTTCTTTGCAATTTACAAAAAAAGTATATCCTAATTATCTCCAGGGAAATATCTGATCCGAGATAAGATGTTACACTGGCATAATCCTTTAAATAACAATACGCTTCTCTGTCTCGGGCACAGGATTTAGAGCTTAAAAGTCATGTCACCAAACAAACAGTTAATACTTTTATTTTCATGGCTTTCTCTGTTTATTCGCGTGTATATTATTGTCCAAGCTGAAATGTTTACGAGAAAAGACCTAGAGCAGCATATTTAAAACTTTTGCTTGTTTGTTTCTAGGTGGGGATTTATTCTGATCGTTTCGATGCCACTTTCCCCTTCTCTAGTGCTCGCTTTTGCTCCCTGACGCTACAGACGGCTTTACAAAAGGCAACTCGTCCTGAACAGAAATCTAATGGAGCCAGTTGTACCAACGTGAGCTAGGAAATCAGCTGCTAGGTTAAAACACAAACCCATGTGTGCCCGCAGATCTTTTGCAAGGAGAACTGCAGATATTTCCCCCTCCCACCCTCCATGACTTTTTATAGGCAGGAACTGGAGACATACAACTGAAGGTTTTTCCTCTTTTGACTTTTGTTATCCTTGGCAGATCTGGAATACCCGGGATCAGCTCGTCCCACCCCCACCAGCTCCTTGGAGGAGTGAGGTGATGCTCGGCCTGTTCCGCCCAAGCAGGATAACAGCCCTTAGACAACCACAGGGCCCGATAGTAACAACGATCGGGGTTCGTGTAACTTTCTCATTCCCTTTCCCTAGGAAAGCCGCAGAGGGGCTGCT
>NC_134241.1:74794323-74866823 GCF_965152275.1 Natator depressus | reverse complement strand
TTACTAGCCTACATAAGGATACACACTTGAAGGCTTCAAGCATTATTTTTACTCCTAGCTCTGCAATTAACACAGTGTTTCTAAGGAACAATGGGGCTTACTGTTGTTTGGTTTGGGGACTGAAGCAATGGGGCAGCTCAGAATGTAGGTTGAGCTTTAGTTAGGCCTAGGCACATACCTTGCAAAGCTCCTTATCATGGCACCTGATCAGCTGTAGCTATGAGAGAGCAACCTGTTCCAGTACCCACAGCAGGCAAACATTAAACAGAGAAAATATTGCCTCAAATGTCTGTTACAATGTCAGGAGCTGCTGCCTGTTTCCTTTTCCCTTCGCTTTCCATTATGAAGACTGTTGTGTGTGAAGTTCTCTTTTCCTCCCTCTTCATTCCACTGGGGATGACTTGTCCTGAATGCTGGAGTTTGGATTCAGACACATGGAGTAGGCTGGCTGACAAGAGAAAAGCCTTTCTTTAGGCACTACTAGCTTGGCAGTCACTAAGGCCTCACTCCTGCTTAACTTTACACACTGCAAGCAGGTCCATTGAAGCCTAAGGGCCCAAGCCTTGCGTTTGGCCAAGCTATGCTTGGCGCAGGACCTGAGCTGGTGAAAAGGACAAAGTTGGCCTTGCATCACCTTTACACTCCTTTCAACCACTCTGTAAGTTACAGCAGTACCAGGCCTGTTCTAATCTTGCCCAAATGCAATCACCCAGGGGGCCATTGCAGCCACCAGATTGGGCATGTTCCCAACTCCCCCCCAAATAGGGAACAGGGTTGGAAGGAGTGGTGTAGAACCACTCTTTTAGTTCTGTGCCATCTGTGGCTTCTCCTTCACTGGGGGAGTGCTCAGCTGCTCATGAAGGGCACCATTAGGTCTTTTTGTACTAATCTAACAGGACCAGAGTTTGGTCCCAAGTATCTTATTCCAAGAACAGTTCAAATGGAGCTGATGCCTCTCTCACATACACCAATCTAAATCATTGTGTTCAAGCAAACGAGAGCTGAGTGGAACTGCCTCATTAGCACAGGTGTTTTAGACATGATTGGATTACGGGTTTTAGAACAAAAACATTAATGCATTTTAAATTACTGCACTTAAAAAAAATTCCTAATTCTCCACTGCCTTGTACCTAGTGTAGTTATTTATACTACAGTGCAAATTGGCTGTAGAGAGTTGCCAAGTCAGAATAATAGCCTTTTAGATCCACATTGTGAAAGTGTAAATGACCACGCCGGATGCAGAGTAGAAGAGGAACAGGCCCATAGTGTGCAAATAATTCACAATCACTTATTGATAATTCGGTACTACTAGTCCTCTGAAAGTGCTAACCCCTAACCATATCCTTCATATCAGTTCATAAAATGAGGGCTTCTGATAAGTATAAACTAATTCAGAATATCTTGATCTTGCTATTGAGCTAAACTACATTTTCTGAACCCTGTAAGAGGAGTTATCTTGACACCATCTGGTAGCAGTTTTTCATTTCTGACAATATTTAAAACTTATTTTGAGCTCAGGCAGTGATAAATGTACTTCAGATTTCTCCTGGCTTTGATAACCTCCTGAACTAAGCATATAAAGTAATTTGTATCACACTGGTGGTCCTTAATCTTCTAAACAGAGTTCTAGATTCTGAACTCATTTACCCTAGTGAAGCTGGAGTGACCCCACTGGAGCCAGGCATCCCGATTCAGGAAAGTAACCCTGTTTAGGAAAACATTTAAGCCTGATCTTAACTTTCAGTGAAGTTGATGGGATTTAAGCATGGGCTTAACTTTCAGCTCATGCTTAAGTGTATTCCTGAATCAGGGACAGAACCACAGACTTCCTCTGTTATGAACACACATCCCTAGTTTTTTAATGTCAGGGATTGATTATTTATTCTTATTAATTATTACTATGCCTGGTTAGGAGGCAGGTAGCCAGTTTAAATCTGGATTTAAATGCAAGTTTTCTGTTGCAAGTGCAGCTCAAGCTTTGCTCAGCAAGAAATGTTCTATATCCTTTAGACAGAACAGCATGACAGCAAAAGCTTTCAGATGAAAACATGGTGTAAAAATGTAGCTTGTCTCCTCTCTTTATGTTCTTATGGCAAATGCAAAGGAAATTTATTGTTTACAATATGTGTAATCATTTTTATCTGATTACCTGTAGATGCCATATATGCCACTGTACAGGAGATACTATATCCTCTCTCTCCTGCAGAGATCCTGTTTTATTACAAGTATGCTTCCCTTCTTTCACGTGTCTTTATGGATTTGAAGGGGCTGCTTAGAATTTGTCACTTATTTTTAGCAATATAATTTTCTTTGGAAGAAACATTCTTGCTAAGCTTGACATGTGATATTTAATCACATATTGACCACTCAGTATTATTTTAATGCTTCCTGTCAGCTACAGTGCAGCAGGCAGAGTTCAAACAACACATTTGCCTGAAGTTCAGTATCCATTTAAATCAAATTTGTCAGCTTTCAATTTTTTTAAAGTAATATTTTATTTTTATTAAATGCAAGTTAATAATGCCTTGTCAGGCCAAAGGCATGTTTTAATGTGAACAACTCAGATGTTAAGTGAAACTGGAGCCATAGTGTCCCCATTAATGCAGTCATATAATCATCTTTATGCCAGAAATTTAACTTAATATAAACATACATTTGTTTCATGTTTCATTATTATTTTTGAGAAGCCTCTCAGACATATATAAACATCCATATCTGTTTGTGTGTGTATATACACAAATAGACACATTCATTTATAAGTATGTGTTTCTGTATATGAATGAATATATTGCTCGTATATATTATACACACATTTCCAGGTGTTCTTTTTTCTTGTTTAATACACAACTTATTTGACTGATGACATGACAGCATACATAGTATTAAAGCTTCATATATATTCTCACATTTTACACTGACATCTACAACACTTTCAATTCTTTGTACTATATACGTATACACACCGCCCTATACACTCTATACATATATACACACTTCTAGTGAGTGTGTGCACACATATATATGTGTTTTTCTATGGCTGTGTAGGAGTATATATATATATACACACGTACACACACTAGTCACACATACATGCGCACACTGAATGTGTAGTGTGTGTGTGTGTAGGAATTTTCACACGCACACACTACACAACCCATATGCACACAAATGATGGCTGATCTTTTGTGACTTTTTATCTTTACTCTTTTTATGAGTTATCCCTCTTCCCTTCATTCATGAAGATAAAGTCACAAGACTGATCAGCCTTCATGTATTCTTGGACAGATAGATGGATGGATGCAAACCTGATCTAGTGAGCGTTATAAATACATGGTTTTACAGCCTTGTAGTTTACAGTGTAATGTCATACACTCTGATGAAGCAACGTACCTTTACTGAGCATTTCACAAATAATAGATAATTCTAGAACTGGAGATCCTGAGCTATAACAATATACTCTCTTGTTATAAAGCAGCTGCATGGTTTAGAAGATTGGTAATATGATGTTATGCCTTTCACTTCTTAAATCAATATTCAAAACTGGCCCAGATCAGTAGTGGCAAAAATGGTTTCCATCTGACAGCCATACAAGGGGGCTATGTGAAATTAGGTGGTGGTCTTTCCATTCCTAGTGGACAGGAATACCACCACAACTGATGCTAATTGGCACACTTGTCAGCAGTTTCAACAGAGAGGCGCAGGACTGAATGGGCATGGCGCCTTAAGTACTCTCTCACCCTTTGTGATGTTATCTGATTAAAATATGACCATGTAGATCATTGTTGCTACCACTACATATAATTGCAACAAATCTTGTACAAAGTATGTCAAGTAAGGTGTCTATGGAAGGGTATGATTTGCTGAATATGATTATGCTATTTGTATGCATGTATCATTTTTGTATTTGAAGTTATGCGTATTGTCTCTATACCTGTATTTCAAATATGTTTGCTCCTGTGGTAAAGCCCACAAGGTATTTAGCCTGCACATCTTGAAGGGACTATTCAAGTTAAATGGCTCATCAAGGAACACTTACCTCTCAGTGGACCATGGGAGACGCCTATCTAGAGTTATTGGACTTTCCTGTGAACGTTCCATCTGGAGTATAGGCAATAGCTTCTGCTGTGACTAAGCATAATCATACATGGACATATGACTTGCCCATGTGACTCCAAGCACCATCTTCTTACCTGTAATTTTCCACACAGTGAGAACGATGGGTTTCTCTTCATTTGGTAGAAGCTACAAAAGGCCTTGGAAACATCTCCCTTTTTGGGGGGAGGGGGGCCTCTTTCCTGCTCAAACCTCTGGACTATGAACTTATACTAATGGGAGCATTCTAATCAAGGGACTGAGGACGTTCCAATGATTTGGAAGCAACCAGAGACTTAACAAGCCAGCAGTTTATTCCATCCCTGCTACAAGCCTTATCCAAGAACTTCGCAATTATTGTATGTATTTGATTCCTTTAACCAATTTTAACTCACCTTTCTTTCTCTTATAAATAAACTTTATATTTTAGATACTAAAGTATTGGCAACAGCGTGATTATTGGGTAATATCTGAGTTATATAGCGACCTGCAGAGCCATCCCTAAGGTACAGTGAATTGGGGTGACCGCCATGGGTCCTGCACTTTGGGGGGGGCCAGTGCTCCGGGGCTAGAGCAGCCACCAGCCGCTCCCCAGTTCTTCCTGCTCACTGGCAGGCCCTGCCAATTAGCACCTCCCCCTCCCTGTCAGTGCCTACCGCCTGCTGCGGATCAGCTGTTTTGCAGCATCAGGAGGCGCTAGGGTGGAGAGAAGAGAGGGCCCAGCGCACACAGGGGAGGGGTTGAACTGGGCAGGAAAGAGGTAGGGTGAGGGTGGACCTTAGGGGAAAGAGTGGAGTGGGGGCAGGGCCCGGGTGGAGCTAGTGCGGGGAGTACCCCCCTGGCAGATCAGAAATTTGGCACCTATGTCCCCAGCCCTGCACTCTCCTAGGGATGGCCCTGGTGACGTGGGTGTGTGGTTGGTCCTTTGGCAACAGAAGAACCCTTTTGTTTGATTAAATTGGTTTTAAATAACCACTCATCATTAAGTCTCGTGTTTTTGGTGGTGATACAAGGACTGGAATGCCTAAGGAGACTGCTTTTCTGACTTCTTGTTAGCCAGTGTGGTGAGGCAGAAGTTTACCTTTGTTGCTGGTTTGCTATATCTTATGGGAGAATAACCTCCAGTTTGGAGTGTGTCTGCCTTATTTCTCAGCAGTTTGTCCAGAATTTGGTATTCTCAGTTGTGACCCACAGACACACCATGACACTCTTACAGATGGTTTCTCCAGGCTATGGTATGATAATATCACACATTCCATGAAAGTTGTACTCCAAAAATGCTTTCCAGAGTCACTCATGCAATGACAAAGAGAAGTAATCACAGCACGGACAGGGAGACACACAGAGTTACGGGAGAGAAGCAGTGTTTTCTAGTGACATTGAAAAGAGATGGAAGGCGATGGGAAGGCTAGAATTGTAGAGAAGGAGGATTTCACATTGGCAGTGGTCGGAGAGTGGAAGAACAAAGAGGATGCTGTGGTAGAGGATGGGTGGGGAGCAGGGAGTGTCTGAAATGGGCTTGAGTAGGTAGGTAGAGGGAGAGATTCATCCCTAGATCTGTACCAGGTTCAGAAAATGGTCCCAATCTTCCCTCTGCTGTACTACCTTGGTGCTTGCACTGATTCTGTATATAATTTTAACAGCCTCTACCACCACTAGCGAGACCTGGCCATAATTTTTCAGTAGCTCCCCCTAGTGGAAAAGGGGAAGGAGGGCAGGCAACAGCAATACCATCTACTCTCTTCCCACCTAAATTCTTACTTGGGCACAAGAGGCCAGGCTAACAAGGTGGTGCAACTTACAACTTCGTGAATTGAGTTCAGGTCCAGCAAGTTCGAACTGGCCCCTTAAATGAAAGCTGAATCAGCAGAGATGTTTGTGGATGGGAGTAACATTGTCACATGTTTTTGTGCGTGCAAGAGGGTGAATGGCAGCTTTCTACATGTGCTGGGGTCTGAAGAGCTATAGCTTGGGTAGGCCATAGAGCAGGTAGTGCTATAACTGCCTAATGGATAAAAAGGGATTTCTGTCTCTAGTGGTGTCAGTCCAATTCCTTTCATGAGCACTAAACTTGCTATTGCAGTTATACCTCGGTATAGATTGTAAAGTCTGAGCCAACAGAACTATGGAGAGGCCATTCTTCCCTCAGTGTGACTGCACACCTCCCACTGAGGTACAATGAGAGCTAAGTAAGCGTTCCAAAAACTTAAATTTACTACATAGTAACAACATGGCTTTCCAAGTACCCAGCACGACCATTCTGCCAGAAGAGCAAAGTAAACAGACTTGAGGGCTGGCTTCCCTTCAACCTCTTTCTGCCTTTTCTCCTATCAGCAGCAGGGGGCAGGAACGAACACACACACATTCTGCAACCCTTACTCATTCTGATTAGCACTTACAAATGTAAGTAGTCACACTCATTTGCCCAGACAAGCCTGATTTTCCCCAGTAATAATATGTCACACACTTAGCTACCTCCAAAAGGTGATCACAATTCATTAAATGTTAATTGCATATTCCCTATTAGTCTCAAGGCCACTCTTTCTGGAGACCTCAAACACATTACTAGTAGGTTGGAGAGGCACTACAATCGCATGATCGCTTTTATCTGTTGACATGCCTCACTCCCAAATGATTGGACTTTAGTACCAAATAGGAATACAGGTCCTTCCCCCCCAGCAGCATACTTTCCCACCTTATACCTATACTAGGTGAAAACTCATGATGTCATATAGGTGTAATTTGCAAGCATAAACAAGCAGAAAATGGCTGAGAACAAACTTTGGACAGTAACAGACTGTGAATCCCAATGATGATTGAACTGGATGATAAAAAAAAGCAGCTCTTAATCATGCTTGTAGCACTTTCTGTTGCTTCACACTGACTCAGACATTTGAGGATTCAGAGGAACGCACAGGGTGACAATCCTGGAATCTTATTATACAGATTACATGCTCAAGTGTAAATCGCTACAGGTCAGATTCTGCTCTCAGTTACTCTTGTGTAAACCAAAAGTAACTCCACTGACATAACTGGAGCTATTCTAGATTGACACTGGTGTAACTGAGAACAGAATTATATCTTTATATCATTTTGTATTTTTCTGTAATAGTTTTACATTTCCAGGAGAGTGCTACTCTTCTCCCATTGTCTCCATGGCTCTGCAGTGGTTGGAGTCCTATATGTGGCATATCTTTGGATTTCATCTTCATAAGCTCTTCAGCAAGTAAGATGTCATTATAAAATAACCCTTTTGAGCATCCTCATCCCAACCAAATTTACTCTAATTTTTGAAGAACGCTTTGGGTTTCCATCTTAATCTCCATCATGCTAACAATGAAACTCCCCTGGCCCTACTGAAAGCTGAATCTTTCCTCTGCATTGTAAAACCAATGTACTTGTGTCCATAGCTAGCGCTGATCTGTTTCCATATATTCCCCAATCTAAAGATGTCTTTCAAATGCCACTGCTTTAACCACTTTAAGATTCATTGCTGGTGAAATAAATTTGAGTTATTTCTAATGGAGAAACCAAAAACAAGAATGAGGTTAACCCTGTTACATTCAACTCTCTATCCCATGACCTTAACGGAACCCTACCACTAGGCTGACACTATGAATTGTTTGGGCCTTACATGGATTTTTGTGTGGATTTACCATTCCATGAGTGTAACCAGTTGTAACAGAGACCACGACCCGCCCCTCTTCTTGGGGCCTGCTTTCCGCCCCCAATAAGGCTCAGAGAGGCTTCAGGGTTGTGCAACACCCATGTCTTTATTTATCTACAGTTATCCCACCACCAGTGTCTATCTATTTACAAGCTTTACATGATTATTCAACCTCTTTTACAGGCAGAGTCAGCCTTCAGATAAAAGGCCTCCAGTTCCCTGCCTGGCTGCTCCCAGCCTTTCTATCCCTTGGCTTGTCAGGCCAGCAGGTGTTGCCAATCCTCAGGCCAGCATCAGGCCTTTTCCATCAGCCCCAACTGGTTTCCCCTGATTGGAGCTGACTGGGCATGGGCTAATTAGGTGCTTTTGCACCAGCACCCTGCTACACCAGTGTTTTGCAACATTTACCTTTTTCATTCCAGAGCTGATGCAGGGAGTCCTTTTACAGTTCTTGTATCCCAATTGCCCAAGAGTGTTCCTGGGATCCACATGCATTGGCTGAATCCTGCTCTTGTTTGGTTGAGAAGCATTTCAAATGCGTTCCTAAATGATTACAACCTGATGCTTCCTTCTCTGGCTTCCATGCCATCCCTGCAAGATATGTCAAGGGACAGAGCCTGACAGACAGTATCCTACATGGGAAATGTAAGCACAGAAAATTAAGAAACATAGTAGGTGATGTAAAGTTTATGTTCTGTCTCCATTACTTTGTGGGCACTTTTATCACAAAGAAATTAAAGGCATTAAAAATAGACATAAGGCTGTGTTACTCTCTTGGGCTTCTAAGGCTAGCTTCAGAGCTCACTGGAGCTCCATTAACCTGAATGGAGTTATTCCAGTGTAACTGGGTCCATAACACAGAGCTTGGTGTCATATACCAACAGCTTAAACTTCAACATCATGGTTTATATGAGGGTTCATCAGGAACCCCTCGCTAAATATTGCCTTGCATCCTGGATAGAGAAAACTAACAGGCCAGTGAGATTCCTATTCAAGAAATGGATATATTCAGTGTGGGCCAAATTCTGAGGTCCTTACTGAGGGATGTATTGTCCTTTCTATTATTTATTTTTTGTGGTGCAGTAGCACCTAAATGGCCCATGCGAAGATCAGGGCCCCGTTGTGTGAGGCACTGTGCACACATAACAGAAATATTCTCTGCCTCAAAGAGCTTACAGACTAAGTATCAGATGAGAAGCAACAGGTGTACACAAAAAGCAGAGGGGAGGAGCACAAGGTAGGAGTGAGACAGTCATGGAGGGCTGTTGTGTTGGTGGATCTTGCCCTTTTTACATCAAGAATGATTCACGGTCAACCATCTCTGGAGCATCATCCTCCTGTACTTGTTTCTATAGTGAGCTTTCCAAGGGACTGAGAATCCATCATAAGGGCAGGAAGGGGGTTAGTGTGTTGTGCACATCATCCCCACCCTAACCCCACAGGGACTCCATCTAAAGGTTCAGGTTGTATTTCATGTTCCACTAAGTAGCTCCATATCATGGAAATCCTCACCTGCCCTCCAAAAACCCTTCTTCTACATTTGTTTGCCTACATGTTACCTTTTGGAGACCATTAATACCTTTATGACAGAGATCAGAGTTGCAATCCAAAGGCCTTATTGTATGTCTGCTGAATGACATGAGCAGAACTTTCAACTCTTTAAACTACATGGGCCTCATTCTCCACCTTGTCGCACCAGATTTATACCCCCACATAAATGAAAAATCAATGCAGATTTATGCCAATGCAATTGAAATCAATGCAGTTACACGCACCAGTTTTAAGGTGGTGTAACAGAGTAGAGTACAGAAGTTCCTGTCCCGCTATTCATATGCTCTTTCAGAATGTCCAGCTGCAATTAGGCTGTCCTGCTTCTAATGTGCAAAAATGCACACAGTATGTTATAAGGCATATGTGCATGAATGACAGATGTGCAGTTAATATATAAATTGGTTTACACAAGAGTTAAAATCACAACTGACCTTTCATGTAAATATAGGGTTACACTTGTTTTCAATGCTGATGGCTCAAATTATTTATTTAAATATTATTCATACTTTCTATTCTACTTTTTATGATCTAATGATACTTTTTGGAAATTACTGAAAAGAACTTGAGTTATGTTAGATTTCATAATCAGAAGTTATTTTTTTCTTACAAAACATTACTACAAGCAAAATGTAGCACTGCTAAAGATTAAAGCACAATAAAATGGCTTACGTAAACATGAGGAAAATACATATACAAACACACAAAAGCATTAATGGCATAATATATACGCCATTATATAGGTGCGTGGGTACCATGAATGCCTTTGTAGAGGCAGTTTATAATTATACGTACAGATGTCTGAAGATGTGATGATACCAGAAAGGAATAAAGTAAAAACTGTAATTCTGCTTCCCTAATTTTCTGTACCAACGATTTCTTAAATTTACATTCCAGTCAGAAAGATATTTTCCATAATCAAGAGCATGTATTTAAAGTGATGTGAAGTTACAGTACTACCTTCTACATCCATCAATATATTGGACCTGATTCTTCTCCTGTTTATGCCCTGGTGAGAAGTGCTCCACTGAAGTCAATGGCATTACACCAATGTCAGACTAGCATAAGGCCCATTATTTTAACCAAATTACAAGGCAGATTGTGATGAGGGAGATGAGCTAAAGCATCTGCCAGAAAACACATGTAAAGTAGGAGCATGGGGTTGAAATTTTCCACCTTTATTTTGGCTCCCTCTAAAAGTTACAGGCCATTCTGCAAGTCCTCCATAACAGGAGGAATGGAGAGGGAAGATCAGAGATTTTCAAACCACTGGATCAGAGGGGTCATCAGAAGACACTGGAAATTTGGGGTGTGCCAGGAGTGCAGTATCAGGCCAGCAATTTGCAAATGTGCCTGAGGTTATGTTTTCAATAGGTAGCACTTATGAATAACTATGGGCATCATTATCTTGTGTCCAACCAGAACAGCAGCCACAAGTGCCATGCCTGGAGGCTTGACCATTTATTAAAGGTTGCATGTGAATTCTCAACAGATCTAGGGAAAAGCTGTGCTCCTAAACAGAGCTGAGGGATTTGAACATTTAAGAAAATTTAACTGACTGAAAATCACTTTCTTTTGAACAATTGATTTACATTTCCTACAAATCACATTCCTGATGGGTTAGATACAATTTTGCACTTATTTAGAGAATGCTTTTTCATTATGTTTTAATTTTCCTTCATATTAAAGAGCAACATCTAAAGAGACAAAAAACAAAATCCATAGCCAACCATTACTATAGCTATCTATAATGCTAAAAATGTACAAATTAAGGTCCCAGTCCTGCAAAGTCTAACACATACACTTAACTTTATGCACTGTGAGTAACAAATAAAATACCTAGGTCTTATGTAGTACTGTTTATCTGTAGATCTCAAAGTGCTTTGCAAAGGAAGACAGTATCATTCTCCCCATTTTATAAATGAGGAAACGTCATCCAGCAGCCCAGCAGCAAAGCCAGGAATTGAACCCAAATCCCCTGAGTGCTAGTCCCAGGGGCAGTGGGAGCTAGCACCCCTGCCATGGAAATATGGTGAGGGCAGCTCTATGTTTTCTCCCCCACAGTATTTCCTCAGTACCCTGGGAGAGTGTGAGATGGGGCAGCTCAGGGAAAGGGGGCACCTGGAGACAGTGGCTGGAGCAGGGCTGGGTAAACAAGCGATGACCAGGCAGAGCCATGCCATGACAGGGATGGGGAGAGCAGTTTCCTCTCTAAGGCAGGAGCCACTGCCAGTTGTGTAAAAGCAGCCGCCATGGTGGGGAGCAGGGGACCAAGCAGGCAGGTGGGGGAGCAGGGACACCATGCTGCTGCTCGAAGGTTATATCGAATACCTGCTGTTCGCATTTTACCAACTCCTGTGTGTCACCCATTCATTTACTGTGCAGTGTGAGGAAATAAACTCCATCCTGACCAAAAATATAGGCCGAGAAGCCTCCTGGATCCCTCGGGCTGGAAGGGATCCTGGCAGAGAGCTGGAGGAGGAGGCTGCAGCACTTCCAAAGCTTCCCACGGGATATGAAAGAATAATAGGAGCGGGTGAAATCCTCCCAACTGTTGTGTGGAGCAGACCCAGAGATACTGCAGGCCTAAAATACATTCCAGGGGCAACATGAGGCGGACTGCAAACTGACAGAGTCAGTCAAAAGTTTCACCAATACCTCAAACCTCACCAGAAGGTCACTGGGGAAAGCCACATTTTCTGTACACAAAACCAGTTGCTTGGTGAGATCATTGACCCTTATGCTGCAAATGAGAGACCCGGACAATAACGGTAATTCATGCGAGTGGTTAACAGACAGCTTAACAGAGACTCTCCATCTTTGCAGGACAGGAGGGTCGAGAAAACAGCAGATTATCCAGGCCTGTACTTTCCCCTGCACAGGGAGCCACCACAGAGCAGAGCTCTGTGCTATACAGGAAATGAGCAATGTCTCCATGACTCCACGCTTATTCCCTCCTTGCAAAGCTGAACGACACCAGTCCTCTGTCTCTGGTGCTGCAGAAAAGAGGGCAGGATGTCCCCTCTCCCCTCTAAGTGCACTTAGGGAATTCAGGCTCCACGTACCTTAGCAATAGAATGAAAGAGGCTGACATAACTAGAACTTATCCTTTGATACAGCCAAGTCAGCAACGCTGGTCAGAGTTAGAATGATGCAATGCGTCTGATGAAGTGGGTTTTAGCCCACAAAAGCTTTTGCCCAAATAAATTTGTTAGTCTCTAAAGTGCCACAAGGACTCCTCGTTGTTTTTGCTGATACAGACTAACCTGGCTGCCACTCTGAAATGAAAACATGACTAGGTTATCTCTGCACCACATGATGGAGCTGTACTTTAACCATGCTGGGGGATACCTGTGTTGTATCTGGGGCTCCAAACTGGTTTCTACTTGTAGTATGGTTGGGCCCTAAGGCCCACATTTTGAAACGAGAGTGCCTAAAGGTAGGCTCCTAAAATCATGTTTAGGTGCTAAGCACCTGAACAGCCCATTGACTTTAGTGGGATGTGTGTACTAAGCCTCTTGGGAAATCAGGCCACTTTTATTTAGATGCCTAATAGATTTAGGAGGCTAATGTCAGGCACCCAAGCTTGAAGATTTTATAAATCCTTTACTGTGAACTTAAGAAGCACTCTGAGAATCTAACCCATCATATTAAAATATGTCTGTAAGAGCAAAGATCTTTGAAACAGTGGAATATCCATGGTGGATTAGACCAGTGGTCGGTCTGATCCAATGTCCTGTTTCCAACAGTGGCCAACACTAGCTACTTCAGAGGAACGTGCAAGAGACCTTGCAGTAGGCAGTTATGGAATAACCTGACCACAGGGAAAGATTTTGGCTAATGCCCTGACACATGAGATTTTATATTCCTTCCAAACCTCCTTTTTCTTTAAACCCTTGCCATTATAACACTAGATGTTTAGGTTGTACATATAAATGTCAAATCCTTCTTTGAATCCTACTGAAAACTCTTGCCTCAAATGATGTTGCATGGCAATAAATTCCACAGACTAGCCTGCTGCAACACAATGAGACACAACATTGGGAATGTCACTTACGTGCTTTCCTTTCAGTGCTCTCCCAAACTGGAACACCTCCTAAAGATCACATCCAGTTCTACTGCTGTTATTCTGCTGCAACTTACAAGATTTATTCCACCTTGTACTCTTTTCATGTATTCATTCCACCCTGCCTTCTTTAGGAAGGAGAGTGGGCTAGAGGAGAAGACTATAAAACACAGTATCAAAGATAATGGGCCAGATCCTGAGCCCTAATGCATTCCCTTTGCACTACTAGCAGTGCAAAGAGGACTTAAAAGTTGCCCCAAAAGGACAGTCGCGGATTTCTTCAGCCTGGGGAAAGCCTAAGGTGGAAAAGAACTGCTCTGGGTGGCTTTCCATGACCCCCTCCTGGCCCCGGCCCTGGCATAGGGGGTGGGTTGAGGTCATGACACAAGAATGGCTGGAACATACTGCACTCTGGTTGTCTCCAGGCCTCAGAGTACCCCTAGGGGCCATTAGAAGCTGACATACCTTAGAGCAGCCCACAGGCAGCCCCAGGATTGGGGAGGGATACATAATTGTGCCTGCTGAATGCTAAGCGCAGATCTGAAGAGTAAGGCCAATATTATAGAAGTTCTAACACATTTACAGAATCTCCAATTATGCAAACTGTTATGTTTGCCGCATAAAAACAGATTTTTAGCTAAAAACCATTTGATAGTTCTTCTGGAAGGTTGCAAATTAACACTACCTTAGTTCTTAGAATTCAGAAATAAACCACCTAAGAACCCCAAACCAGAGAGACAAAGCAGGCTGCTCCCTAAAATAGCCAGGTATAACTCATCCCACTCCACCTTGCCTGCAGACAGGCCCAAGAAATCCCCCACTCTTAAAATGATAGCTTACAGTTTCAACACAGGTTTCAGAGTAGCAGCCATGTTAGTCTGTATTCGCAAAAAGAAAAGGAGTACTTGTGGCATCTTAGAGACTAATCAATTTATTTGAGCATAAGCTTTCGTGAGCTACAGCTCACTTCAGAAGTGCCACAAGTACTCCTTTTCTAATTTCAACACAGTCCTCAAAACATTACACAAATGTTTTTCCAAAACTGTTCATGAGGACATCTGTACAGACTCAGAGGGTTTGAGTCTGTAGTCCATACGCAAGCAAAACTGTTGTAGTCAAGGGTAGGTTCGCCTGCATGGAACAGCCCACAGAAGCCCACTTGGGTCTTGCAGCATGAGCAACTGTATTTTGCAAAGCTGCTTGCCCTACTGCTAACTCATTTTGCATATCATGAGAGGCCTCACACAGTGTATACGACCATGATATGCCACTGCCCTGCACAGCATATAATCATTTACACCACCACACAGGGAGTTCGAAGTGGGTGAACAATAGTGTAGTAATTCTGCAGAGATGATGAAGTGCTGAAATAGGAACCAGAACAACCAGGGATTTCTAAATGTCCAGTTCATAGGGTGCAGCTAGCTCATGCAGTGCTGGAGGACTGGCATCAGGACCAACCTTAAAGGTGGATGATCTGGGTGGCCACCGGGGTGCCATAATTCACGGGCACTCCATCACATTCCAGGGTGCCAAATCCCCAGTTTTGTTTATGGGTTTGCTTTTTTGCTTTGGGGGGGTTGGGAGGGAAGAGGGACTGCTGAAAATGTTTTCCACCCTGTGCAGCAAAACACATAAGGCTGGCCCAGACTGGAGTTCCATACAATAAAATCAAGAGTGATCCACCAAACTGGTATGAATAGTGATCCACACTCACCACTTTCTCCCTGAGCACTGGAAGATCCATATCTGGCAGACTGGCATGTTTTAATGGGGGAGGAGGTGGGAAATAGCTGTAAAGAGTGATGAATCCAATTGCACTAACTATGTGGTTTGCACTTCACCATTAATAATAACTTAAAGGAAAAAAAAAACAGGGGCCATATAATAGTGCAAGTTTAAACTGGTAGTTTCATGAGACAACAAAGGACAAACCATGACAAAAAAACTAAGACCTAGAACAAAACATCTCACTGGTTTTGTGAACGACATAGCTCTGAGATCCTTTCTCCATGCAGCCTCTTAGATTTATCCCCCAAATTTCCCATAAAGCTCTAAATTAGAGGTTCTCAAACTGGGGCTGTGCCCCTCGGAGGGGGCATGGAATGTATTCTCGGGGGCATGAGAATGTTAAGGGGGGCGGAAAAGGGGGGAAAAACAAAACTTACTGTGCACTTTCAGAGCTGGGCAGCTGGAGAGCGCTGCTGCTGGCCGGGTGACCAGCTCTGAAGGTAGTGCTGTCGCCAACAGCAGCGCAGAAGTAAGGGTGGGATGGGATGGTATAGCCACCCTTAGATCTGCGCTGCTGCTGGCAGCAGCACTGCCTTCAGAGCTGGGAGCCCAGCCAGCAGCCGCCCCTCTCCGCTCGGCCTTCAGAGCTGGGTGGTTGATGAGTGGTGGCTGCTGGCTAGGTGCCCAGGGGGAGGCGTAAACTACTACGGACACAAAGAAGTTTGAGAACGACTGCTCTAAATAACATGGGATCTAGCCACCTACCTGAGGGTTTTCTATAGCACCCACCCCTATAGTACGCAATCACTGACATGCCTACCTGAAAGCCTGCCTGTCTCCTGTGCAGAGCTGCCAAAGAAGCAAACAGTTGAGATCCTCAAACTGGAACTCTTGCCCCACCTCGTCCCTGCCCCCTCCCCAGTTTAAATGGTGCAGGGCATTCTGCTAGGGGGTGTTATTTCCCCCATGTTGGTCCAAATGATCCAAGATTTGTAAACTTTCCATGCAAACTGTAAGATGTTTATGAAGGGTGGGCTGAAGGAAATGTGCAGCTAATACTTGTTGAATAGTATTTAACCAAATCTAGTTGGGATTACAAGGGTATTTAAATATAACATCTAGCTCCTCTATAATGCTTTTCATCAGTAGATCTCAAAGCACTTTACAAAGCAGGTAAGTATTATTATCCCTAATTCATAGATGGGGAAGGTGAGGCATGAAGAGGTGAAGTGACTGGCCCATTGTCATTCAGCAGGTTAGTAGAAGAGCAACAACTAGAACCTACATCTCTGAGTCCCAGTCCAGCTCCCGAGCTACTAGGCCACATCTCCTCCTATGAGGCAGATAAAAATCGCACGGTAAGGAGAGGAGTTCATTGGTTTTTATATATAGGGGTTTAGAATGTTTATATCAGTTTTAATTATTGTTGAAGTCCCCAGACACTAGTGCCTGAAATAAGTTCTAATTAATTAAAGGGACTGGTTTTGCTACCATTGGTCAGGCTGAGTAGCACTATACTACATGAGTAGTCCCATTGATTTCAAGCTGCTATTCAATGTAAATAAAAATGACAGACTCAGGACCTAAATAATTATGTCCTTGTCAAAGCAGCGCAGTGTTATAGCCACATCAACATCCATATGATTTGGGGCTCTATTCAGCACTCCTGAGTAATGGGTGGAAATGAAGGAGGCCTTGAAACCCCATGTCACACTTTGAAAGTGTACCCTTTAAAAAAAAAAAATTTCCCTGTATCCTACAGTAAAAATTTAAAATCTCATCAAAAGCAGCAGAATCTCTCAGCAAGCCATACATCCCCAAAGCTAGGTTCAATCACACCACTCAGAAAAAAGGAAGTCCATTCGAGTGAGAAATGGAATGGATGTCTTTTCTGCACAGCATAAATTAATATTGCAGCTGCCACTTCTACAGGAAAATCAAAACCCAGTCATTCCATTTTATAAACAGAAACTTCGCAGATGCACTGTGGGATATTTCATTTCTAAGTATTTTGAATTTTCAGCATGAAAAATATTCCCTAGTGTTAGTTACATTATTTGTTTCATAGGGAAGGGATTAACATTCCATTGGTTTAAGAAACGTACATACACAACTAAAGCAAGCAAACATGCTTACTTCTTTTTTCCTATGTCATCCTGCAGACTAACACAGGTTTTAGAGATACTCTAAGGGCCTGTGTCAAAAGTAAGACACTTCTTTATTGTCATTTCACTAGTGGTAAGTCCAGGGAGGGGTAGGAGCTCAAATGTAGGGACATATTCTACTCTCATTTATACTGGGGTAAATATGGAGTTACTCCAGGTTTACAGCCTTGTAGCTGAGAGCAGAATCTGATCCTTAGTATTGATTTAGGTCCTCCTTGTAATATATTTCATGTAAAAAATAATGAGACTGATTCTGCTCTCATTTACACTGGTGTAAATCTGGAGTAACACCACTGACTTCAGTGGTGTTACTCTGGATTTACTCCTGTGTGGCTAGAGCAAAATCTGATCCAGTGATTTTAGTTCTATGAGTCCCATCCCACCTCTGCATTTCAAAAATTATTATGTTCATGCTTTAGGTTAAAGCTTATTTTGTATCTCAACCATTTTATGCAATATTTTTAGTAGGCTGTTTTATATGGCTATCCAGCCACCATTTTTAAGTATTATCAATAACATATTCTTCAGTGTAACCTTTTTAACATTTACAATAGAATAAAATAAAAACACACATCAACAAAAAATTGTCTTCACTTGGCAATGCTGTGTGAATTTTAAATTTCCCATTTCACAATGCAGTCATCGCTATAAAACTCTGAGGGCGGATTAATGCTCTTCTGGTACTTCACTCTATCAGACCATGGATTTGCAGACAACAGCTGCAGCGAATTCCCTTGACTGAGAAGAATTACAAGTATTATCACCTAGATCATTAAACTGGGTTCATAGATTGCAGAATGTCTTCAATCAATTCATCTAAGATAACTTGAAGCCAGCTGGACCCCCTCAGTGAGAACTTGACTTAATTGGCCAATAAGTGGCTGGAAAAGGTGCATGCTATTTGATAAAATTACAGGCTGAACAAGTGATTACAGTTTGGAAAACCACAGAGGGTAGCCTTCAGGTCAGCCCTTTTGGAGAGGGCAAAGTTAATGTCCACTATTAAGTGCTGCTGTGAAAAATGTTGGCCCACTTGGTGTTCAGATGTAAAGAGTATCCAGGTCATTCTTCAGCTGATGGAGTGTGTGAGATGTGCACATTTATCATTGCTTTGGCCTCATTTCTGCCTTGGTAATAGTCATACACTAACAACTCCTGGCAGTTTCATGGTTTTCTGTGTACCCTTCATTTTATTGGCATAACTAAAATATTATCTTAGCAAAGCAATCCATCTGCTAAAGAAAAACACTTTCCTTCAATTATGTCCCATGAGTCTTTTCTCAAGAAAGGTTAAAGCATAAGGAAGTTGAAAAATATACATTATTTTGTTTTTCTTCTTTGCAATCTATTGCAAATAGAGAAGTTTGTTACTCTATAACTGGTAGGTATGCATATTTACCAATGCAAAATGTTAGGAATGTGCCTAGCTTTAAGGGAAATGTTGACTTCACAGGTCCAATCACTATGTTAGTACAAATCATTATTTAAAGGAAAATACCTTTCTTCAAGTGGTAGCAAAGATTTCTTAAGCAATTCTTCTGTAATTTATTTACTATAAAAAAAACACAACACTTTAGATGATTTGCAGAAAAGGGGAAAAAAATGTTGAGTTTTAAAAGCAAACCGAACAGGCACCTAAAATGATCATGTAACTAATTCATGTTAGACAGCATGGAAAAATAGGGCCCAATCCTGTCAGTGCTTAGCACACAGAGCCCTTATTGATTTGAGTGAGAGTTCTACAGGAGTAAGCTTTGTAGAACTCACCACTTTGTTAGAAAATATGCCAAGACAAGGTCTGCAATTATTGTTGCACCAATATATTTTATTTTTCTGTGAATCTACATTGAGGCTGCATATTTTTCATGGCTTCTATTTTCCCTTTTTAAAAAAAATCCATATCTTTCAGAGGGAGAGGCTCCAGATTCAAATATCTGATGCAGATTAAAATTTCCCCAAAATTCACTTCTGATCTTTTAGCATCTGGGGACTTTTGCTGGTGTGCGAGTTGTGACAGTAAACAGGGCAAAACTTAACTGAAAGCCTTGAGAGTATTGCATAGCTGGATAGATTTACAGAAAAACCAGAGATTAATGAACTGTGGAGAGGTCATATTATACACTTTGCCATCAAAATATGCAGAAATATTGCTGTGACAAAACAAGTTGAACATGAATAAATATCAGGTCAGAATAAAATTCTACTTGAAATTAAGATACAAAATACCTAATATTCCACATAAGAATCAATGTTCCTCCCATAATGATTTTTAAGATGTTTCAAAAATTGTGTGTACATAGCCAAAGTTTCATAGCAAGAAATTGGCTTGCAAGTGAAACATGTACTTCAAAACCAGCAATTTTCTTGCTAGATTTATTTCCCTATAATATAAAACAGATCTATTTTCAAACAACAACGGTTTATATGGCCCCACGCTATCTATGTACCATGTGTACAAAAACATGAGAACAAGTTATTTACTATGGAATAAAGGTGGCTGGGAATTTTTCAATGAAACTTTTTTTGTTGGAAAAAGCAGATTCAACAAAACAAACTCTTCCCTGGAAAGAATGGGTTAGATAAATTCCCCATTTTGAAAAAAAGTTTCAAAATTGTCAGAATGTCCTGTTTCAAACACTAAGTGAAAAAATTCCATTTTCAGGTAAAAATTACTTTTCATTTCCAAATTTAAATTTGTAATTTTAAAAACAAAATCAACTAAGCTCAAAGTCAAAATAAAATCTTTAAATTGGCCCAATTCAGTGTCATCCCCCCCTCCCACCCCCGACTTTTTGTTCAAGAAAATTTTGACTTTATCCTAATTTGTGGTGGAAAATTTTGTTGAAATCTCAAAAAATCCTCATGTGATGGGAAAACCATTTCTGCCCAGCTCTACTACAGAGCCCCTTGTGGAATCAAGATGTATGGCAAATTTATGAACAGGCATGGTTGTTGTTTGTTGTCTTTTCTTCGCGCTGAGTTTTTATGTCTTTTGACATGCTCCTACGGAAGTAAATTGCACTCTGTTAACATACATAGCCATAACAGCTGCTCACAACTGTAGATCCAAATGCAGTTCAAGCTAAATTAAACTGACACTGCTCTCTGCATGGAAAAAATATCATGCACTGTGGATACAATCATTTCTTATTCCTAACCTTCTAGGTGAATATTTCAGGGAGCAGGAGTTAAATGTGAAGGGATTTATTATGACCTCTTTGGAGTTATACACACAGATTTGTCTTTATAATTTTATAGGTGAAAAGACAAGTGTTTTCACTGCACAGTACACCCAAACACTATGTTCATGCACCAGCATCTGGGACAATCGTACAAAACACTTTCCATTTGATTATCTAGTGTTGCCTTGAATGCAAGGCCCTAATCCCCTTACAAGACCAATTGTTTAATTTTATTATTGTCCATACTGGCAGGAAGATTTTCTTAACACACAAGCTAGGGTCCATCCTTCTGAGCAGATTCAACACCTTTTGTAAGGTGCTGTGTGTTCTCATCTCCCACTGAATTCAATGGTTGGCAAAAGGTGCTCACCTGTTCTCAGGATCAGGCCTTAAAATCATAAGTTTTAATGCTACCCATGCACTTCAGGTAACTTTTAGTAAGATAGACCCTGTGTAATACACACAGGTGAAAACTGTCTGGGTTTGTAGTACTGAAGGAAGACGTGAACTAATTGCTTCTGCATGGTTTAATCATATTAGTGTCTCTAGTGCTGACACTTTGAACGTCCTAAAAGCGATTGCCAAATTGCTGGCTATTGGTGCTACTACACACTCTTGGTCAGCATGTTTCAAACACATTCAGAACTGTTAGATTGCTTTAAAATTATTTTTTTAAATTTTGGCAAAGATAAACGGAACTCTGGATGCATATTGTAGGCTCATTAAATCACCATTTACCAGCAAGACCTTCGCTGCAATCAATGGTACACATGCCAGTATTGGTGCTTCAGGATTTTGAGATAGGTACTCTGGTTCATTGTAAAACCAGGGTTGTGGAGCCCAATTTTCTGGGCCTCAGTGATCCATCACTGGTAGGTTACTGTTAATTTATGGCTGCTCTAACTTGCAATAAAGCACAGGCTGCTGCTCCTCCTTACTCCAGCATTATGTGACATTGGAGCAGAACATGCCATGTTTTGAGTAGGGCTGGCCAGAAAAGAAGAAGAATCCCCTTTTGAGAAAAACTGAGGTTTTAACATTTATTTTTGTTGTACGTTGGAATTATAGAATCAAGCTCTTTGTGTCTCCTGGTGAAGCTGCTTCACTTCGAATAAATAAAATAAAATAAATAATGAAATATTCGCTGGGGCAGAGAAAGACTGATACTATAGTCTGTAGTTACACCACTCACCTGGGATGTGGGAGGTCTCAGGCGCGCCCTTGCTCTCTCTCCCCCATGACTAGAAAATCCATCCTGGACCTGAGAAACGTTCCCAACAAAATTTTAGCCCAACACCAAGAGGTTTCTGCAAAAAAAGTTTCAGTTTTGATGAACAGGCATTTTCTGATTAAAAAAAAATTCCTAACCAGCTCTAGTTTTGAGTCAGAACTGACAAGTGAATGACAAGTCTTATGGTCCAATACTACACCAAGCATGGTATTTTAAGTACATGCCTTACTTTTTGCATGTGAGTTCAATGGGATTACACACGAGTCTTCATTTGGGAACCTCTGCTTTAGGGCATCAGAGGCTTGAAATAACAAATTTGTCACTGAAGAGACAAAAGAGGTGGAACAATATGAGGCTTGTTGTGACTGATGTTGAAGAAAAATATGTTTTTGTCTTAGAGGTGTTATTCAAGAGCACTATTATACCAAAGTGAATTTGGCTAATTCCACTGAAGTAAATGGAGTAAAACCAGGGTGAATTTGTCCTTCTCTTTTTGTGTAAAGATTGACCCCAAAGTAACCTTGCATTATCCAGTATTGCAAACTCTTGCAACTTTATCATGAGTCTCGCAATATTTGATGTTTTTCTTAATGCCCCAACTATATGAAAATTTCAATTTTTTTTATTTTCTTAATGTAAGTTTCTTGCCTTGTGGTTGTGGAGACAAGCCTGAAAGTTTGACCTGTGTGCCTCCTAAAGCTCAGGAGCTAAAAGGCTTAAAAAAACCAAACCACCTTCTCAGATTTATTATTTTTTAAATCTCAGTTTTTGAGACAGGCTCATGGGGGTTATTTTTGAGCTCATGAATCTTTAATGCTTGGTGGTTGCATTACTGATTAATGTTAATAAAGTCAGGCATTCAGATTGGCAAGTATGCAACAAACAAACAAGAACATACCTTGCAAAATTGTGACGCTGTATAATGTGTTTTTGAAACATGGTCCCCTCTCTTTCTGAGAGAATTCAGAGGCAAATCCTCAGCCCCATCTGTGGGTGCACAGATCGTTGGCTGGTACAGTTCTGCTGAACAAAAAGACATGGAGCAGAAATGTTTTGGAGAGAAGTATATAGAAGACATGCAGTGCAGGGGCTCCCTGGGGTATGCTGCACAGGATGATTCGGGCATATGGTCAGATGATCCACCACAGTACAGATCCTACAGTTCTTTCCCATGCAGATGGGCCATTGAGGCTACTCCATGAAAATTATTGCAGACAAATGACTGAAGCATAGCCCTGTAGGGTGGGTCCTACACAGTGAGAACTCTCTCACTGACTGCAGAGAACCCCAGCTCCCAGCCAAATATATGGGCTGGGTACTGGATCTGGTATTCAGTGAACACAAAGGCTCCATCACTGATCCACAGGGAAAATTTCTGGTGACAAGACATTTTACATACATTATAGGCGAGATCCAAGTTAAACCACTTTTCTCACCTAAAAATGATGAAAAAACCCTCAATTCATGTGGAAATGTGGGATTGTGGCATAACAGTGCACAATATGTTGCACTCCATTAGCATCTTTGCCATTGTCTCTTATTTTTAATAACCATGGCATATATAAGTAAATACTACCTCCACCCTCTTTTTTGTTTGGTCTTTCAAGGCCTGGGAGGTGCTTGGAAGAGAATGCTATTTGTCCATATTGGATACATAAGTCTATTTTCTGTTTACGTTAAAGAAGTCCATTTATCTTCCAATAAGTCCTTGCCCAATGTAGCTTGGATGTAATCTGTTTCAAGGGCAGGTGCTCCTTAATGAGAGATCTGAAATCTAGCTCTTTTTTTTTTAAACAAATAGATGAATAAAGAGTTAGAAAATGGCATGAAAACATATTATTAGTAAATTGTTTCCACTGTGTTTGTCACTGTTCTTAATGTTTTATGAATATGCTAAGAAATTTTCTCAGGCATTTTTCCTTGGGCACTCTAGTTAATTACTTATTCAGAGTGCTTCTACTCTGTTCCTTGCAAAATGTGTTGTGCATTAATTCTGATTATGTACAAAAACCCACCTGCAAGGAAAAACTCTGAATCAGTAATGCTGATAAAATGAGCAGCTCTCCTGGGGCCTTACTATGAAACAGAATACTGGACAGAATTAGAATCTTGTAGCTAAGGCTATTCATAATGTCATTAACATAAAGGCAATTAAATGAGTTTTTAACCTACAACCCTTTATTGTTATTAATGAACGTTAGAAAAACACAGGAGATAAAATTGGTAATTATCTCTGCACCAAGCTATGCAATAATGTGTTTAAATATAAAAACAAAACAAATGATTATTGTTAGTATTTTCAGTAGCAGAAACCCCAAGGAGCAGCTCAGTCACATTTAATCACATGGTACTACACCAAGAGGGTTAATTAAATGAGGGCTTTACCTTCAGCATGCTTGGTTATTCAGTTTTATATGGAATCAACAAACATAAATGTGAATGTACAAACTATTTCGAGCAGTGGTTTTCACCTTCAGGTTAACCACCTTTACAAAAACAGAGAGTGATTTCATTTCCTTCAGGACAAGTAGTTGCAGTTCTGTAATCAAGTTTTTATTGTACAGGGCTTTCAAAATCAATTCCAAGAACAACTCTATAAATCCAGGCTCAGAGCCTAAGCTTACTGTTCTATAAAAAAGAATTTAGGTATCTGAAAGAGATGCACATTTTAAAATAGATGGTAAATGGAGGTTTCAGCATCACAGAATAGTCCAAGAGCCTCCAGTTCCCTTTTTGTTAATGCAAACTATTGTATCCGATAAAAAAAGCAATAATATATTAGGGTATATCTTCTAAAGGGAAAATACAGTTCAGCACAATACCCTATGTCTAGAAACAGATTTGAACTTGTAATTAACATGCCAGAATTTGTTAGAATTTAAATATTTTTTCTTTCATTTTTATGCACAGATTTGGGTTCAGCAATCTAGGCAGAATGTAGCTTAATGGCCAATTAATTTGTGGTTTAACTTCTGCCTTACCAGACATGCTTGTCCAAGAACAGAGCCCCTAAAGAGGTCCTGCTGCATGTCTCAATAGGGTAGACCTGCAGCTTCCATTCAGAGCCCATTCTTGTTTGGGGTTCGGGGTGGGGGGGGGCGGTGAGATTTTACATCATTTTTATATTTGATTTTCTTTTCTTAAGCAAAAGTAGTGAAATGGTATTGTTACAAAACCACAACATACTACAACATACAGTACTGACTTTATTTTGCATACTGTTCATCACTACACTGTATCCCAAAATGCTTTATTTACAAAGTTAAATGACACAGTTGCAGAGATTCTTAACAGCAAAGGGCGAGATGCATTCAGGAGTAGAAGAAACCAGAAAAGATAAGCTTTAAGATGAGATTTAAAATATGATGGGAAGTTAATGAGAGGTTGAGATCCATGAAGTCAGGCCCAGAAGACAGGAGTTGCAGAGAAGGCTCTCACCATCAGTTGTCAGGAAATGCTGGTATCAGAGGAATATAGGGAGCAGAGTAGAAAGAGAATTTGTTACAAGCTTGGAACCTGTAGAACTGCACACATGGCTTTGAAAATCTGGGTCCAATTGTATACTGTGTAAAGAAGTCCTTCTGCAGCCACTATGATTTTGTTCACTAGGACCTCTGTATGCTGCGGTTCCTCGTGCCCTAGGCTCATGGGAAGTCCTGCCTCTGGGAAGGACCTGGGAGAGGTTACCCTTGATCACAGGTAGGATGTGGTGGGGTGTGAGTTTCCCCATTTCTCTGCCAGTCTGTTTTGCTGTGTGCTTTCTTTCCAAGGTTTTCTATCACCAAACTTCCTTTTCACTGGAAAGCTTTTGGTCAATAGAAACCAGTAAATGGGAGCTTTAGAAGGAGTGACTTCTCTGTGACAGTACAGAAGCAACTTCAGATGCTGAACTTTGAGCAATGGCTGAAAACAAGAGCTGGTTTATTCCCTGTGTTTTGTTTTGACTCCCTGTGTGAGCTGCTGGGGGCGATTGTGATTAATTGCTGATAACGAGGCAGAAGAACCAACCAAGTAGAATACCTCCTACTGAGAAAACACTGTGACCAAAGGACAGGAAGAGAGCCACAAACAGCCCTTCAGGGTGAATTCACAGGGGGAAAGATACCGCCAAGGGATTCTGCTAACAGGATCAGAAATGGACATTACCTGAAATATATATCAGTTGTGGTATAGAATCCTGAAGGCTACAGGTGAGGGACATGTGTGATGTTCCAGTTTCTAAGAGAACCCTAGGAGGGCTATGCATTTATAAAGTGCAATTTTATTTCCTTTTATGGGGAAGACAGCAGCAGGTCTTGGAAAGCTGCTGAAGCCAGTACTCAGAGAAGCAGATTAGATGGAACACAATGAGAGATACGAGACAGAGGCTATGACCATATGGGATAATTGTGAAGGAGGCTGAAGGAAAGTAGAAGAATGTGGCCATTAGGAAAAGCAAGAGTGAAGGGGTAAGAGTCTTCCGTCCTAGTCACCCTTATTAAACAAACAATCTATCTATCTGTGACAAGATGAGAAGCAACAGTATGGGAACAGACTAAAGATAGGAATTAGCCTGAGCAGGGTACAAGAAATAAGCAGTGAACAGGAGTCACTGGAAAGAAGGTAGAAGCAAACAATCCTGCCTGATGACTACATAGTGAGGAACCTGGCTCAAGTCATCTGTGACCCAGATAAAGAAAACAGGACATCATGCTGCCTTCCAGGTGTTAAGTCAAAGAATGTGATAATGAGGGCTAAGGATATCCTGAAAAATGTAGGAAAATTCTCACTAATTCTCGATACAGGAATAAAAGACACAACTGAAAGGAGGAGATTACAGGAACTTCAGGATAATTTCAAAAACTGGAGGAAAGAATTGAAGATGGAGGTGGTATAGTACAGGTGATAGTCTCGCAGATCCTCCTGCACAAATGAGGCAAGAAGGAGGAAGCCCTGCCCCTGCCCGCCTGGGCGTGGAGGGCATTCATTGCACTCTTACTGTACAGCGGGGACAGAATTTGGAGGAACAGTGCAGACGGTGTGCACCCCTACATGCCATACAACCCGGCACTGCAATCACTCCCTACAAGCTAATAAGCAGACAGGGATGGAATATTGGGTGAGCAGAAAAGGGGGCAAGGCTGGAGCAGTTCTTCTACTAGTGCACGGCCTTGTGGTGAGAATTCTTCCCGTGATATGCAGGGGACAGTCCCACTGTAGTGTACTACTGCACTGTACGCACCAGTTCTTTAGTATGTTGCTCCTTATTGTTCAGGTTCTCTTTTGTATGTTGGAAACCCATATCAGTGTATTTGAATTCTATGGAAACTCCCCTTCTCCCTCTTACTATCGAATTTAAAATCCACTTAAAAGATCTTGCCATTATTGAACTCTAATAGCTTGGTGTCTCACTGGCTTGAATGGAGAGTACTTCATTCAGACCATCAATGGTACTATTTGTGTGAGTAGTAAGGACTAAAGGCTCAATCCCACACCTATTGAAATGAGTGGAAGTGTTGCCATTGACTTCAGTAGGTGTAGGATCAAGGCCTAGCTGCATTAGTAAAGTTTGTTGGAAGACAGCCTCTTGTCAGCAGTGTCATGAGAGGAGGTATTGGAATCCAGCAGTGTGGAAAACAGCTGGAGAATCCTAACAGACAGTGTAATTAAAGCACAGCAGATTACAATTCCTCTGAAAAAGAAGAATGCAAAGAACAAGATGCAGCCAATGTGGCTTCATGGGGGACTGCTCAAAGATCTGAAAGTAAAAGATGAAAGCTGTACTGAAAATAATGAAGGGGTGGGGAGAGAACCAAAACAAGAATATAAAGAATCAATTAAGGCTCACAAGGCAGCAAAAAAAGCAGAATGAATCACTGCTAGATAACAGCATTTAAAGGCATAAAAGGGGGTCTTACAAATATATCAAGAAAAGGAGAAATACTAGCAAAAAAAAAAAAAAGGCCCATTAATGTTGACTCAAATGGTTGAGATTAAGTTCCTTTTAAAAATAAAAAGAAAGAAAAATAGTTTATTTATGAAGCAATGAAGACCTTATGAAAAGGAACTATTGATAATAAGCATAATTTTTGGAGACTGACTTATGCAAGACATACACAGTCTGGGTGACCTGCCACAGTATGTTAACGGGATTGAAAAATGGCCTTTAAAATACAGATAATTATTCCTAAAAAGTAACAGAGAACTTCTAAAGGATTGGAAAAGGGAAAATATTGTACGTATCTAAAATATATAAGAATGATCTCATAGACCTCCAAGTAATAATGGACCTGTAGTAAAATAATGGACTAATAATTAATAGCCTGTAGGCAATTAGCATTATGGTTTTATAAAAATAATATTGCTAGATAAATCTGATTATTGAAACAAGCAATCTTCTTTCTAATCATCCATTACACTTGTAAGTTTATCATATCTGGATGTTTATAAGCCATTTGAAAGAGCTCAGAATCTAATTTGCAGCCCTACCCACTTAAATTCAAATATATGAGCGAGAGCCCATAAATCTTACACTTATGCAAGGGCTCAGAAGCAAGACAGCTAGGTCCCAGAATGGGATGCAATTTACCAGTTGGATGGGATGAGACTAAACTGGAATCTATTGAAGGCTGTTTAGGAAAGAAAAGAAGGGATCTAGGTGTGGCCTAATGCAGGGTCATAGAAGCAAAAAGGTATATTGAAGAACTAAAAAAAGTGGCAGGAGAGAGCAGGGACTGACTGCAGTTCATGGATGGAAGGATATAGAGAAGAGATCGGGGGTCAGGGGCAGCTTTTGTGAAGCCAGGGCTGCAGGCAGAGGGAGGGAGATTTTATATATGCTTATAAAAGCATCTGAACAAAAGTGAACTTCCTAACCAACCTTAAATTCTCTCAGCTTTGTTCAGCATTAGTTGCATTAAAAAGAGCCATTTATTTGTAATAATGCTACCATCAGCACTAAAGTAAGCAAACTGGGAATGGTGGACAATTGAGGTAATAAAAAAAACAATTTTTTCAACCAACTCAAATTGCAAATACCTGAAAGGGTCTGCCCTGACAGCCACAGAGCTATCTACTGATGTAGAGGCAGATTCCATTTGCCTGTATAAGCCTGCTATGCACTGTGCAAGGAGAAAAGGCCCAGGCTATTTATACACTGCATAGATGAAGAAATTAGGTGCATACTACCCAGGTTTTGTTATTGCTAGTGTGAGTAAAAATTAATACAGCTGTTTTAGTTTCTTTCAAATGTCTAGATTTCCTAGGAAGCCATTAAGCTACACGAGATGAGCTTGGCTTGGAAACTCTGGAGAAGGAAGAGGAAGATAAGACGGCCTCCAGCATTTTGTTCAGGAGAACATACCCCTTCCAGCAATCTGTGTCCATGCCGGGGAAAAGTATAGAATCATTTTTATCTTTCAGGCACTGATCAAGCAGTGTTGCAAACATCCTTCCATTTTATGCATTCCATTAATTCTTGAGCCTGACATCTTACATGCTGGCGTTGTTAATGTTTTTATTTTTTTAAAGTATGCGACTGCATGGGTCTCCCTTTTGGTTTAAATTCACTTTGCATTTTTCTCAAACAGGGGCAGCGCTGTGCCAATAAGTGGATGCACTTAGCTCATACTTGCTTTAAAGCATCATAAGGTTCAAGATCTACAAATAGACTGTCTCGTAGCCTTTGCTGACCAAACAGTGCACTACTAGTGAATTACTAATTTAAGTGCACAACTATTTTAATAATTTGATTAGTCAGGTCATTCATTTAAATTATGACCTCTTCTGGGCAAGGACCATCTTTCTGTGTTGTATTTGTACAGTGCCAAATAGATCAGGATCCCATTCTATGGTGGGTCTCATAGGATACATCATATGCAAATAATAATCAATCAACAATTCTATGTATAAAACATGGTATATGGATACAGCCACCACCCTTTACTCCAACATTTGTCTATTAAAATGCTAGCCAATTGGGCATCACAAAAGTTAAATAAAATTCTTTGTGGATGGGTGCAAGGTAATACATGTTTGGAGGAACAATGTCAGCTACTCGTACACAATGATGAGTCCTAAGTCACCTGCAGCCACTCAGGAAAAAGACCCAGTCATCACTGTGGACAGCTTCAACTAAAATCAATTCAACGTGCAGCAGTAGTCAAAAACGTGTTAAGATGATTTGAGAAAAGAATAATACAGAAAAATACAAAACAATATTGAAGTTAGTGCTGTTCTGGTCACTCCAGAATACAACTTGCTATGTTTAGAGGAAGTCAATGTAGCTATGACAATTAATACCAGCTAGGAGTCTGACCCTTGGAATTTTATACCTTACACTGAAGCATCTGTTCTGGCCACCATAAGGAACAGGATACACGCAGTATCATTGGTCTGATCTGGGATGACAATTCCTATGTTCTTTATGAACTCAGTCAAGAAAGAAATAAGTCTATATTTTATTTCTAGACTTTTGCTGCATAAAAGACACTCCTGCTTTTTTTTGCTCGCTATCAAACTTTAACAAATATTTATAGTGACAGCCAGTTGTTGTCTGTCATTTAGAACACTGGGACCTATGTGGATAACTATTTCTGGAGCATCCAGTTCCTATAAAAAGCGCGGGGGGGGAAGAAAATCAGTGGATGTGACAAGATCTATTCATAAAAACCTGAAAACTGATGAAGAATGATCAGGGAATGTCATCTGTTTATTACAACAATTCCACAAATAAAAGTATGTTATCTGTACAATGATGGTGACCCAAGTTTACAGGTGCATGGGTAAAAATACATTTGAAAATAAAGGAAACCCTTGGGCCAGATCCAGAGAGCTATGCTGATTGACAGCAGCTTATGACCAGGATCCCAATTCTGCAAACTGCAGAGCACCCTAAACTCCCACTGAGATCAATGAAAGTTGACGGAAATTGGCACCTTGCAAAATTCCTCCGCACAAGGATTAGAACCCTTGCAGGTGTGTCCCCTAATCATAGGCTATAGAATCATTCTCAATCTGTCTGGTCCAATGACTATTTAATCCAAAGTGGAATAGCTCCAACAGGTGAGACTAAGAGACCCAATTTAGCATACCCTACAACTCCATGGCTAGGGCACTCTTCCAGGATATGGGAGACATAGGCTCAAGCCCCTCCTCCATATCAGAGAATAGGAGGGCTCTAACCTTGGTCTCCCACATCTCAGCTGAGTGTTCCAGCTACTCAGTAAATGGGGGGTGGGGCAGCATCACCACCTCTTCTGTTTTTTCCAAGAAAGGGTTCAGCTGGCTTAGGCACCTAACTTCAGTAGAGGATTCACAGCTGTGAACCCTCAACTGAAGGGAAGCAGCCACCTCCCTCCCTGAGATGGGACAGTACTCAGGCCACACCCCTCTCCTCTGCATTTCCTCTGGCTAATGCAGGCAGCTCCCTGCTCAGCTTGCTGGCTTTTGTGGATCCCATTCTTCAGCAGCTAACTCTCCCCAGTCATTGCACAGGGACTCTAGGCACCTCATGGCTGAGGATTCTGACAGGCAGCAGGGCGGCTAAAGATAGGCATTGCAACTCTGAGCCTAAGTCCAGGACCCATGGGGCCCTAGGAAGTGTTCAACACTCAGAATCAGGTCCTTATTTTACTGGGCTGAATGCAGAATGATATTTTCCAATCACACAGTGCTGCTTGTTTCTCAATGAGACTTAGTAGAGCTGAGTAAGGCAGAGCTGCCTGTGTGGAACTTGTTCAACATATAAAGACAGACATTAAGTGCCTGGAATGACCACCAAGCTACACATCCAGACTAGCCTACACCAGCGTTTCTCAAACTGGGATCCATGGACCCCTGGGGGTCCACAAGGGTACTCCAGGGGGTCCGTCGGCCCTGCTAATCTTCTCCTCCCCTTCCCTCCCAGCACCTCCTGCATGCCGGGGAAGAGCTGCTCAGTGGTGTACAGGAGGCAGAGAAGCGGGGACGGGTCACACTTGGCGGGAGGGAGCAGAAAGAGGCAGGGAAGAGGTGGAGCGGGGGGTGGGGTCTGGGGCTGAGCGGAGGGCTTGGGGTCCATGAAAATGTTTAAATAAAAATGGGGGTTCTCGGGTTGTTAAAGTTTGAGAACCGCTGGCCTACGCTAACGTATATAAAACAGAGAGACACCAATTGGTCTTTCTTGCTGAGACACTTGAAGATACACCACTGCACTCTAGAGATGGAAAACCTTGTTATAAAATGTAAGTGGAGATGGGGGATAACTGGAGACTAAACTCAGATAATCTTTCAGAAACCGTGCCAGTCTCCCTGCTCCTCCATCTCCCTTCCTGCCTCTTGGTCTCCCTAGCTTGTTTGGTTTTATGGACTTTTGCCTCTTGAGTTAATGTATTCTTTCTAAACGGCATTTCAACATTGATCTCCCTAGGTATCCAGCATCCTTTTCTGGATTAACTCTTGGGTACCATATGGTGCAAATGACCTTTTGCGTATTCTCTGAAACAATATTAAGAAACTTGCCAGACTTCGGACTTCTTTGGCATTGTGCCTTGTGGCTCCATTACCTGATAAGAGAATGTGACATGGCCTGGAAGTAACAGAGTGGATTTTGCCTTTTTTTTTTTAAAAAGGTAACAGAGAGAGTGTTGCTTTAGTTTTCTTCTCTGTTTCTCTCCCCCACTTGCTGTCCTGAAAACATTCCCTGAAACATTCCTTCCCCAACAAGCTTCTGTCAGAACCACATCTCTTGGGCTTTGTTTATACAAGAAAAATTGTACTGGATTTTACCAAGTTGATTTTAGCTTAATTAAGTGAAAGTTAAACCAGTTTAAATGCATTTACATAGGGAATTGCACCAGTGTAACTAGAGTGATTTATGGTGAAATTCTGGCTTCATTGCAATTGCAGTAAGAGTTTTGCCACTGACTTCAGTGGTGCCAGAATTCCACCTTAAAACTGAGTTAGTTAAACAAGTAGAACTTTCCTAGTATAGACAAGGTCTTGTTCTATTTCCTTTTTTCATCCACTTGATTTGGTGATTGAGCCCTTAGACTCACAAATCAAGTGGGACAAGTGAATGTGGTTTTGATCAATTTTTTCCTTTGCTGAAATTAGAAGTTTCTTTCAGAAGCATTTTACTTTTCTTGAAATTTTCCCATTTTTCAATTAAAAAGTTCATTTATCATTTTCAGTTATTTACCAGTTTTAGGTTTGGGATTTCTTTTCCAATTGCCAATTTTGAATTGTCAGTTTAGTCAGGTGCTAAAATTTTTCAAAATAAATACATTAAAGGAATTCTATTTCAGAACTTAATATTTTTAAATATGTTAGAAAATAAAATGTTACAATTCTACAAGATTTCAGAAAACAGAATATCAGTTTGTTTTGGAAAAAAAACAGAAGGAAAGCCTTAAATTTGTTATGAATAAAAAAAACAAACATACCAACAGACCAGTTCTATTCTCAGCCTATCAGCAACTTGGCAGAATCTTTCTTCAGAATCTAGATGGACATAGTATCAAGCATTATTGGGTCTCTATATGCAAGATGTGCTAAGGATATAGGGTAAAACTGCCCAAGCACTTAACTCATGTAGGCCCCTAAAGTCCCATTTTCAATAGCCACTTAGGTATTTAGGAGCCTACATTTCAATGAAAGTCAGTAACCTAAATTCCATTATGTGCTTAAGTCACTTTTGAAAATGAAACTTGAGTTCTTAAGTCATTAGGTGCTTTTAGAAATTTTACCCATAGGCCCTAATTCAGCAGTCCATCCCTATTCAGCAAAGCACTTAAGCACATCAGTAATCTCATTGATCACTTCATTGAAACTACACACATACTTAAGCACCTTGTTGGATTAAGAACATAGTTCTTATACTGACTACACAACTTGAATTTTCTAGGTTTGCTTAGTGGTTTAAAAAAAAAAACAAAGATTCAGGGATCGGCAACCTTTGGCACGCAGCCCACCAGGGTAAGCCCCCTGGCGGGCTGGGATGGTTTATTTATCTGCTGCGTCTGCAGGTTTGGCAGATCGCAGCCAGTGGGAGCAGCAGTTTGCTGCTCCAGGTCAATGGGGGCTACGAGAAGTGGCAGCCAGCACATCCCTCGGCCCGCACCGCTTCCCACAGCCTCCATTGGCCTGGAGTGGCAAACCGCGGCCAAGATCAACCGAACCTGTAGACGCAGCAGGTAAATAAACTGGCCTGGCCCGGCCGGGGGCTTACCCTTGTGGGCTGCATGTCAAAGGTTGCCAATCCCTGGATTAGGTCTTTATGTTGCTGGGTATTAGGACATTTTCTTCTCAAAACCTTAGCTGTCTCTAACACCATGCTGTTCTGAAAAAGACTTTATTTTGAACTTGATTACCAAAGTGACACCAGACACAGTAACTTCAGGTCAATAGCGGTGGTTATAAAGGTACCCACTGAACCAGTGGGACTCTTAGCTGTGGTTAGGACTGACTTTTAATTTTGTAATGTTCTTGTACATTTTAGATCTTTTTAGGACTAAGCTTTGTTACAGAATAGTATCTCATCAGGTGGTGGGTAGGAGAGATTTGTAAAAAGATTGAAATAAAAATGAGGAAATGTGATAACCAACACTACCTGTCAACTTTCCTGTGTTGATAGTTCATGTACTGTAGAATAGGAAGCAGCCGTGTTTGTTGTGTTTTGATGTGTTCAGTTGAAATATTTTCCGACCTATGCACTAACTGCTCCTGTAAGAATTAACCACTATTAGCTATATATCAAACACAAACAGATAAACATATAATATTCATAAAATACAGGCAGCTCCCACATCCTTCCCACATACAACCTTTAAAGATTTTTGTAATTATCTCTACTGAGGATAGAGTGGGTATATGCAAAAACAAATTTTAAAGACAGGAAAATCAGGTAGGTCTACAGGACAAGCTGCTATCTTTACACAGCTTTAAATTGTATGAAGTGAGTCACATTAAAAAAAAAAAAAAAATGAAGCAGAGTTTTATACAAGATAACCCTGTGGGCAGGAAGCCCTCCAAATGAACACCACCACCTCATCATTGAGAGAATCCCAAAGTAAAGTAATCATATGCCTCTATACCTCAATAATTACCAAAACCTCCCAATCTTGTAGATAAGATGTGAGGAAGTAGGTCATAATAATAAAATAAAAATAAATAAAAAAACACCCACAACCTAACAACACACCCCACAATGGGACTACTCACCGAGTAAGGCACTACTCAACATGAATAAAGATGTTAATATGGCCCAAATGGGAGTTGACTACTGATAGACCACTGGATTTCTCCTATTATTAGCCATGGCAGCAAGGAAATGCATCAAACTATGGCTCATAAGATACTGTTACAGAACTAAACCTGGCTAGGATTAGAGAGAGTCCAGACTTGTGAGGAATGTTGGTCTTAAGGAACAAAGCCAAAAAGCTTGTGTTACTAATAGCAAACAATTACCTTGCACAGAAATTACATTGGCCATCTAGAAAGATGCCAGTCTCACTCATATACTGAGTAACACATCGTTACTTGATAACAATTCTGCACCAAATAGCCATATACTTAACTGGGGTTAAAACCACTATACTAATTACAGGTGGACTACTGGTGTATAACATTATACCAAATACCTCTGCATATATTTGTGTAAAAACAAATGCCTCAAGTACCAGTGTATATTCTTAAATAGAATACTACTGTGGCTATAAAAACACAGGTTCCCCTGTACACTTACCTGTGTATTTTTGAGAGACAGCATGCATGCTACATGCCATTATTTATTTGTATAGCACTCAAAATACTCAAAACACCCAGTAAAACACAAAAAGTTTTAAGGTTTCAGAGTAACAGCCGTGTTAGTCTGTATTCGCAAAAAGAAAAGGAGTACTTGTGGCACCTTAGAGACTAACCAATTTATTTGAGCATGAGCTTTCGTGAGCTACAGCTAAGTGAGCTGTAGCTCACGAAAGCTCATGCTCAAATAAATTGGTTAGTCTCTAAGGTGCCACAAGTACTCCTTTTCTTTTTGCAAAAAGTTTTAAATTGGCCCAATGCACATAGACAACGTTCAAAACAAAAAACCCTACAAATGTCCTCTATGTTCCTCCTTTTACAGATTGTGATTTCGCAGTAAAATGTTGTTACTGTTTAATGTGCTAGGGCAGAAATCTCAAGCAAGATCAGAAAAAGCATGTGTGTGTTAATATTACATGATGTTGCTATCAATGCAATCTATGGGGTGGAGCAATACAATCTATGCCCAATGTGCCTAGTTAAAACTTTCAAAACAAACAAACAGCACAGTCACCATGAGACGTTATATTCCACTGCTACTTTGTGGAATCACTGCAATAAATTTAAAAAGTCCAGAATAGAGAGAAAATAGAAAAAAGTTAGTTTTATAATGTGTGTGGTATTGTTGGTTCCAATATTCAATTGTAATTGACCTTATATTTCCAACGTGCCAAGATTTCACTAACCATTTTATTCATTGTAAAGGCTTTCTTTCTCTGCAATTCTCCCCTGCTCCCCAATTACCTCTACCTCATTACAGTTATGTTGATTGTGTGTGTATGCACACGACAGAAGCTTTTCAAAAGTTTGTACTGCAAATTCTCCTAGGTTGAGATTTAGAAGTCCATCCCAATTCAGCAAAGCAGGTAAGTGTGTGCTTACCTTTAGGCACCCACTTAAGTCCCACTGAATTAAAAACTTCCTTTAAAAATAGAGTTTAAAAGGTTTTTACAAGTTTTTGAGAGCTGAGTTGAAGAGAGTTTTTGTTTTTTTTTAAACACAATACCTAGCAGAGTTTCAGCCACTGAGTGCCCCAGTCTGCACTGCTGGAGGAAAAGTAATTCACCTTTAAAAGAAGTTGAGTTTCATTGACTATCAGTTTATAGTTTCCCAAAAGATTATAGGAACAGGGACTTACTGGGATCAAGCAGTGTACAATGCAAATCTCTAAAGTGAAGACAACGTGAGATGCTTTCTGTATTCTATGTGACATACGAATTGTCACAAACTTTACTGTTGTGACTTTGGTTCCCTCCCCCACCACTTTTTTTTTTTTTATTATATATATATATATAAAGAAGCCACTATTTTCTTGGACGCCTCAGCTTTCTGTTAATTGGTGACAACTGCAATCAGAACCACCTTCACAACATTTCTAATGCATATGACATCGTTTCATTAGATACTGTTATTCTCTATTCTCATTGGCATAAGGAAGTATGTATGTGTATCAAGAAAATCTGCTACTAGTAAAACACATTTTTCCACTGTAGTTTTATTTCAGCTACAGGGCACTATAGAAAGACAGGCCTTTGTATTAGAACTATTCTTTAGACTGCTTCGTGTTCAGTGCATACATTTTTGTGGAGCTGTTCCTTGTAGTCAAAAAAGTGTGACAGACAGGTGAATATTACAATGAGAATATTTTATTGGACTTTGATGAAGCTGGCACTAGAAAACAGTGGTCTAGCAGTTGAGATCCTTGCATTGAGAGGGCACGTTGTTATCTGAAGTAAATATGCTGCTATGATTTTTGTGACTTGATTGACAGAACTATTTAGTGTGAAGTTTAAAATCCTATTAGGGGTGAATCAGACTTAGGTTTCATGCCTGTAACATTTTTAAACACAGTTGTATGGTGAGGACTACTTTGAGTTATATCATTTCTTGATCTAGTAGCAAACAGATTCCAACATGATTTAATATAATCAATTACAATAAATTATAGCAATATTTTAAAATCAATCAGATTAAGAGAAATACACTTTCAAATTGTGGTCTGACAGACAAATCCCAGTATTTTCAGTGGATCTTATTTCACATGTATTCATGATGTTTTTAAGTATAGAAGAAAAATTCCTTTAAGTGTCAGAGGTTTGAACAGACAGAAAAGGCACCACAGGGTGAGGTTACTCTTCAACCTGATTAGATGACTGTTTATAACACTCTCGTCTACGTAAAGGTATTATACTTGTCTCAATCACATTAAAATCACCATTATAACAGCACTACTACTTAATGCTCAAAGTGTGTAGCTTCAATGATGGTATCCTAAAATGAATAATAATAATAATATCATCCAGACATTTAATATCTACATATTTCAGCTTGGCAGTGCTCATAAATGCTACACAGCACTATGAAGTTTTTCTTATACTGAACCATGCTCACATGATATATGTTCACTACAGAATGCTCCTGTAACTCTCACTTTTACCAGCAAAAAAGGATCTGGTTATCAATATATACACAATGACATTATCCTACTTTGAAGTGCTTTTTATGGACAGATGAGCACATTTTATTTTGGACAGGGAAATGAATCTCAGTCATGAGAAATGAAATAGCAGGAGCTTATGGTGATTGAATTTATGAAGACAAATATCGGGACTTAACCAGAAAAGTCTAACGCAAATATTTTCATTTAGAAATAAGGTACCAATGATTTAGCAAATCCGATTTATGGGCTGCTAGCCAATTTTTTTAAATTTAGAAAGAAACATTTTACATGTTTATCACATTTGCCTAAATCAAGCTTTTGAATCATATGAAATGTAAGCCAGGATTGCATGAGATCATCTCTTACCTCATGTCAATGGACTTAGCTAATTTCTTGTTTATCAATAAAAGAAAAGGAGTACTTGTGACACCTTAGAGACTAACAAAGTGCCACAAGTACTCCTTTTCTTTTTGCGAATACAGACTAACACGGCTGCTACTCTGAAACCTTGTTTATCAATGATTCCCCAACATCTATTTATTAATAAACTCAGCTGATTCTTTGGCAAGTGTACATACAAAATTTGGACCAGATTCACCCCTACAGTAGCCTCACCAAAATCAGTGGAATTACACTAGCCATGTAGTTAGCACAGTGGACCAACTACCAAGGCCTTGATCCAGTACCCACTGCAGTTAAAGGAGTCTTTCCATTGATTTCAATGAGCAGTAAACTGGGTTCTAAACCACTTCACTGAGGCTGCACCAGTTTTAGTCAACTTTGAATGTGACCATTGAAAGCCAAAAGCATGGAGCATCCTGCCTTTTGGACAAGAGGACATCCTCACTGGTAAAGTCACTGTGCTGATTCATTCATTGTGCCCGTCTCAGTTAAAGGGCTGCATTCAATCTATGGCAATCATGTGATATCTGCATTTTTCACCAGTACACAAATTGAAATCTGACAGATTGCTAATGAGCTGATGTTGGAATAACTGAATAGTCTGTTATCATTTGTCCATTCACAGTTACTCCACCAGCCCATCTGTGCATGGAATACAGCTACTATGGAGCAAGCAGGGTGGGGGACATTTTCACCATTCACACCTTTTGCCACTGTAGGCCTCTGGGAAAGGCCTTCACTAATTAAAGTTTTTAAACAAACATATTGCCAGATTTCCTACACTGTTATTAAACTACGCTGTGTTGTTATGAAAGGTGCTGCATGACAGCAGCTTGAAGATTTAGATATTTTTTACATATTTCTCAACATGAGCATAATGTTTGTGTTCCAAACAGCAATTCAGATAGTATAACATCTGATTTAAAATACTGTAATATGCAATTCACAGACTGCTTCTTAGCAAAATTCAAATATTTATATCCTAACCACTCTGGGCCAGAGTCTGATACCCTTACTTATGCTGGATAGCAGTGGCCCCATTTAAAAGTATTTGTTTGTTCTGATGGTCAAAAAACCCTCTGAAAACCATCAAAAGATTTTTGGATTGGGCTACACAGCAGGAACCATCACTGTTTCAAGACAGACAGGTGCCAGTCACAAATCAGCAGGTTACTTGTGGAGTGTTAGCCAATTTGAATAAGTATATTGGAATCTGGCTGCACATCAGCAGGTTTCAAAAGTGATAATTAAAGTTTAGTGCTCAATGTTTCCTTGTAAAGACTTCTCTTCTTTTTTGGATAAACTGGATAGAAAAAGTGTTTTAACATGAGGACTCTTTTGCAGACAACTGCCTAAATGGCAAGATGTAGATCTGCCCGTTGTCTTGTCTATGCTCAACTTTCCCATGTTCCAGAAGCTCCTCCCTTACTGGTGTATGCTGGAAATTGTGTGCAACACTTCATTCCTTATCAGCAGTAAATGTAGTACTTGTGAAAGATGCCAGACAGACAGTCCTTACGGTCAGATTTTTTTATCCCCACAACAGGTACAGTGCAAAGAGTAGTCATTCAGACATCCCCTCCCTACTAGTGCCTCCACCCTACTCTGAAAGGACCATGGCTGCTGGCCTCCCTGCTGAGACTGACAGCATGGGTACTGCCCACCTATACCATGACAGACCACCAGAGGTTCATGGTTTTAGGTCACTCCATACTACTGAGCTGGGCTGGTTCTGAATCAGGGAACTGTTATCCCATAAGCTAATAGTTCCCAACGAACTGTGCTCCCATGGAGCACCTCCACATAGCTAGCCGTGCCACCCTTCAAGTGTTGTGTAGCTCCTACTAAGGATCCTTTTGGGTTTCCAGAGGGTTTTTTAATCAAATAAAGAAACAAAACAAAAGTGGAAGCTCCTCTCTCTGTCCTGCATGGCTGCTTCACGTCTTCCTTTATCAAGTGTAAATCCAGCCCTGAGCAGATTTACAGAAAAACACAGATTTGAGAGCTAGCAAGCACATAGGAGGACAGACCCATTCTGCAAAGTGACATGGAGGGATTACAGTAATGGGGATTACAGTCAATGAAAGCAGGTTCAATTTTAGTGGATATGAAGTCCTACGCTATGGGAGAGGATGTAAATAAATAGCTGCACCTGTTGCATTCAAATTAGTGTATTTTCCTCTTGTCCCTTTACTACTGTCCCAATGTTGGGATTTTGCTGCTGTTTTGTTTTTAATGTAGCTAAGCAGGGAAGGGGGGCCCTCTCTCTTACTAAGTGACCACAGCATGAAGTGTTGACAACCATAAAAGGCATGAAAACCTGGAGCCACCCAGTCCCCAACAATGGATGCAATTTAGCTGTTAATAAAGTCTTGATATTTAGTAGCGTTACTGATTTTTTTAAATGAATTTCATGTGCTATTTATAGCAGTGCCTACACAGACAAAAATACCCCACAACAGTTTGATTTCATTGACAAACATTAGAATGCATTGGCTCCTGTTGTTATATTATACAGTTAAATATATGGGACCAGAGAGCAGGGATTTCCTTACACTCCCCTGAATTTCGTCAACACCTCCCCAGTTTTGTGAACTAGTTACATGCAGTGTTGCCATTTTAGTGATTGTTTGGAAATTTGAATTGAAATTGAAACATTAATACAAACTTTAAAAGCATATACAGTGTATGATAAAACATGTGTAGCTGAAAAAGTATAATAGATTTGAAAAGTATGAACATAGACTAGCTTCCTTATACAGCTGTTGTTTTTTAGGACAATGTCAGTGCATTCATTTTGGTGATGTTGGCCAGCCTAATAATTTCAAATTATGATTCGTAAGCAAAGTCTAAATGAGCTCTCCCTGACAGCTAGTGATGAGCTAGGGGCTGGGGGGAAAGGCTTCAGGACCAGATTGTATTTATATTCACACCTAATCTACCTAGGTGTCCAGCAAACAGAGCTGTGTTGCCCAGGTGATAGATTTTGGCTGGGGTTGGGTTACAAATCACTTGAATGTGGGGGGAGGGGAGGGGTAATGAAATGTTGTTATTCTTATTGTACGAGTAAAGGGCAGTAGAACTGCGCTTAGCCTGTGCTGACTGAGGGCATCGAGAGAGAGGGTGGGGACAAGTGCTTTGCTTGATGGTCTGCCTGAGTCACAAGTACTTTTTGACTTACCCCTCTCCACTATTAAAAGACTATCTATGGAGCCTAATCAGCTCCGTCTTTAGTTTTGTTAAGTGACCACTGCAGCTGAAATCACTGATAATCAGGTCTAAGTGCTTAGACCTGCTGTGGGACAGTTTCTCTGTGGAAGAGATGGCCCAGTCTGTACTAGCAGCAAGGTTCCCCCACTGAGAGCTCAGCTGAAATCAGAGAGCTGGATGGAACCTCAAGAGACCAACTCGCAGAGGTCACGGTGGCAGGTGGCAGCCGAAGGTGACAGTGCAGGGCCATTGGCAACAGAGCGATGGAGTCAACGGTGGCACAACGAACAACAGCGGCCAGAGTGAACAGCTGGAGGAATGAGCAAGGTGCCTTCTTGCCCCCCATGGGGGAGGTGAACTCATGTGAAAGCACCTCTGAACTCTGAGTCTCCACTGACCAAGGACAACACCGATGAATGTTAATGAGGCTGTTAAGAATGCTGGAGACACAGAGTTCATGTGAACAAACATTGCTGTGGCATCATACTTTCTATTTAAGCAAGAGACACCATACACTACAAACTGGAGGCCAATGTTAAGTGCATTGTCACTTGTTCATCCTGAAGTTGAATACTGGTTCCAAATGAGAACAGCAAATGCGGTCTTTCTGCAAGAAACTCAACTGACTGGCTAGAAGCATGTGGTGCAACAGTGAAAGACTCAACAGTTGAAAAAGTGAAGAACTCTCTCACCACATTCAAAAAATTTGTGTACATGGCTGATGAATGCACCGATGCAAATGGGCATCAAGTATTAAGTCATTGTGTATGTTATCTTGATGTCAGTGGTAGGCCAGGAGATGCATTTCTAGATGTTCAAGTTATAGAAGACACATCAGCTGCATCTGTGACAACCCACATCTTAGAAGAGTTAAATGCTTGTCAATTGGACCCCAAACAGATGGCTGCTTGTGCATTTGATGGAGCTGCAAACTTCTCTGGAAGATATGGTGGAGTACAAGCTTTGCTCAGAGAAAAATGTAACCCTAATCTCTCCTATATACACTGCAGAGGCCATCTACTCCAACCAACACTGCAGACTCTTCAAAAGGCATTTTAAAAAAAGCTATAAATTTAATGACTTCATTATATTCTTTTTTTCAGCAAGAGTCCAAAAAGACTGAATATCTTGGAAAATATGGAAGATACACTAGGACTGAAATTCAAATTTGTCCAACCTGGGAAAACCCTCAGGTTTTCTCATGAGCAATTCTTGACTGTTGTCTTAAAATTACTCCAGCCATTATTACTGGCTTTGGAAAGTATCTACTAAGATAGGATGGATCTAAGTAGTGAGGCTGGTGGATTACTTTTGCTACTATGTTCAGAAAAGACTATTGCCATTCTCTCTCTTGTAAGTCTACTGTTGAAACTACTTGGGTCATTAAGCAATGCCATCCAGGCATCTGCTACAACAGTAGTAAATCTTTGTCCAGCAATAGAAACTACATTTGGATCAATCAGAGAGCTATCCATTTGAAAAAGTACTGGAAGAAGCAAAGACTTCAGTCCAGAAGTTGACTAATGAAGGCATTTATATTGAATCCTTAAGCGAAGAGGCCAAGAAGCGTTTGTTAAGACAACTGAAAAAGTACACAATCTTGATTCTTAAAAAATCTGTAACAGCGACTTCTAGATTCTACTCAACTGCTACGTAGCTTTTACAGATCCCTGTCCTATAAAACACTGACAATTGAGTGGAGTAAGGCACTACCAGCAATGGGGCTGCCATGGGCTCAGGACCGAATAGAGAATTTGAACACAGAATGGAATATCATATGATGAATTAATGAAGATTTGACTTCAACTTCTTTTTTATCATCCCTAGTGGCTTGACCCGATCTTTGTGCTATGTTTCCTGGGATGAAAGAAGTAGGAATTCATCTCTTGCTACTCCCAGTCACAACAGCTACAGCTGAGCGTTCTTTTGCATCATTGAATAGAATTTTGTGTTCTGAAAGAAGTCGCCTTCTGCCTGATCATGTGAATGAACTAATGAGCATATCTTTTGAAGGAATGGAAGTACCAGACACATGAGAAGCCACAAAAGATGAACACACTGCATTCAATAAGTTCAATAACAGAGTTGTGCAAAATTATAACAAGAAACCAAGAAGGATGTAGATGTAGTGCTTCATAGAGGGCTTGAGTAGCCAACTTTAATTTGTGTGATGGTTTTAAAACATGAGTTAAAACTAAAATCTGGTCATGAAACATTTTTCAGTTTTTACTATGCTACCATACAGCCCACTTTCACCCTCATGGTCTCACCCCTCACTGGTCCTGACCCCTCCCCCAACCCCAGTAAATTCGAACACCCCCACCCCCACCCCAATTTCAATTCCTGGGGAAAACACTGCCAGAGAATTTCTTCAGGGGCATATATGAAATTCCAAAGGAAGTAATGTGCAAGCATCTGCAGGGACAATACTGCCTATGTAAACGAATACTAAACATAGGATAAGCAGAAAAGCAAAAGATAAAAGCCCTAATAAGCAAATTCTCTACCCCCCCACCTCCCAGTCCCAAGTTGGAAATCTTGGATGAAGCAGTAAAAGGTGTTTCCATTCCAGGCAGCTTGAACTTCCAAAAGAAAAAGCACTGTCTCATCAGAGAACCATAGGTAACACTGACCTCATTTTTCAGTATTACAAGAGGTCGGACTTTCAAATGGATCAACTGTTCTTGAAATACCCTCCCGTGTAATTAAGGCAAACAGGCTTTTCTTCTCCTTCAGTCATGTATTTCTTCTCTTTCTGTTTCTATTTGCTTTTAATTCAAGGAACAGGTGGATAGTGACCATGGAAAGAAGAATCAGACTGAGTGACATTCCACTCTGTAAAGTTACAGTTTTTGAAAGGTGCTGCCCTGACAGCTCTGGATTCTAAAGCTTCCAGTTCAGCCATAGAACCAATATGGTACAGGAAACACACTGCCAGCTTTCCTACACTGTCCTGCCAAACTACACCAAACTCTGATCATAAAAGATTCCCTCTAAGGATAACAGCATAGTTCAGTATCCAGCCCCATCTGTTGATTCTATCCTGGTTCTGACACTAACTCTGTGTGTCCTAAGCCAACACAATGTCCCTGCCTCAGCTTCCCCATCCATAAAACATGGATGATGTGAGGATTACTTTAAAACACTTTGAAGCTGAAAAGTATTATAGATTGCTGTCACAGTGCCAGGTGGAGTGGTGATGTTTTTGGTGATCCAGCTCTTATCACACTCTTTTGCTGTATGCCACTTAACAGCTGTCAGATGGCAAAAGCTTTTGGTCTGTACCACATCAGGCTGGGTTTGACCAAGCTATGATAAAAAGACTATCTCATTGTCAAGTCCCTGAGTCACCAAGGTACCATGTAAGAAGAGTTCAATCCCCCCCACCACCACCACTTCCATTTCCCATAAAAATAGATCACATCCAGATAAGTGCTCAGAAATGGAGGTTTGAGTATCATCATGCTATTGATCTAGGCAGGTTTTTAATATCATACTTCTCACCACGCTATGTCCTAGTTTTTATACCATGCTCATCACCATGAATTGGTGTTCTTGAATACCAAGAAAAATGGAGGTTCTCTGGGCTCAGTCCTCAGCGGAGCTGAACTTATGCCTGGCTCTTCTGGACAGGTTGTTTGGGGGTGAAGATGCCTCCAAGTCACCTTTCTGCTCTCCCAAGCCTGAGCAACAGCTCCCGGTGAAACTCAGTGGCTGCAACAGTCCCATAACAATGCTGCATCAGCCAAGGATTATGAGGAACATCATGCACTCCATCTTGTTCCTATCTACTAGCCAAGCCTTTCTGGCTATGCAGAGGGTGGGGAGTAGGTGACATTGATCCAGCTATGCCGGGTTTATTCCCTTACGGCAGCTTTCTGGCTGCAAAGTAGCCAGAGTGGGGCTAAGGTTTCACTGTTAACTTTCTTTGCTTGAATGTTTCACGCCTCTGTTGAACTCTGCATCCAAATATACCAGTACTCAAACTCTACTCCACTGAAAGTGAGCAGTTCTAGAGCTTGGATTTTCTTTACAGTCAGAATACTATTTAGAACTTAGCCGTATCCCTTGAGAAAAGCAAACACGTAGCAAAGTCATCACTTTAAGTCTAAACAGACGTTCACCTCATCATTCTGTGTCCATGTGAATGATGGCCTCCACAATGGAGGGGAAATTTACTTATGTGCAGGATCAGGCCCTCAATGCTAATTGTGGCACAGGTATCTATCCACTAGGAGTTGAACTGGGATCCGTCATTTCTATCAGAGGACAATGACTTGAGTGGCTGGTTTAAATTCAGCTGATCAATCATCACTACAAGGCCTGACACTGCAAACAGGTAGGGGAATAGCTATTACTCACATGAGTAGTCCCATTGAGCCTTAAGGACTATGTGTGTGTGTGCGGGTGTGTAAGGGTTTGCAAAATCAGATTCCAGAACTGAAAGGTATTTAGTGTTATTTAGCATCCCTGGAAAAAAAAGTCTGTAATTAGCCTAGTGTTCCCAGAAATGGCATTGCCTACTTGCTACCCTGTAGCCCATACTACCAGGCCTCTTCCTTTTAATAGGACCAGTTATACTGAAGGAAATAGCAAGGCAAACAGCAAAGACACATAGGACAATGGAAGTATTATACCATAGTACTTAATGGAAACACACTTTATAGCCTCAAGTACTTGAGGGGGCAACCTTAATGAGCAGAAAATATTCATCTCCAATAAGAACATACTATCATAATCTCCCTCCATGTGATAAATAGGTTATAGGGTTTGCTCTTTTCCCCCTGCTTTTTGTTAGGCTAATGCTTTTTCCACACGATAACTTAACTAATTCTCTAAAAGCAAATCACAAGTTATCAGGACCCAATATAAGTGGATTTTCTTTAAAATGTTTTGAATCATGGATTAAACAAGTCTTTTCCAAATAAATGCTCTTTTTTTTAAGCTGGCACTGAAGATTGTTGTTGTTCCCAATAATCAAGCTCCCAGTCAGCTAACTTCTCATTTAACACAACGTGGTCCTATTTCATTTGAACAAAAATTTATCATCCACAAGCAGAGACAGAAAATGTGTGAATGTCTAAAGCTTATGTAAATTAAGAGGCCATGCACACTGGTCCTAAAAATAGTAGATAATTATAGGCATTTCTTCACTATGCTATAATTATGGGCCTCCTGTCATCCCTCTATTCTGTAGAAGGTCACAGTAGTAGTATACAAAATTTACAGTATATTACAAGTTAAAAAACACAATAATTAGCAACTGCGCATCTTCAGCACCAGTGATGAATGTTCACAGTAAATGTAAAAAAAAAAAAAAAATTGCTTTATATGGACAGTACACACTTAAATTTAATCATCAACTCCTGCTATCCAGTGGGCAATATTCTCACTATTATAATGCTATTTTCCAAGATCATAGTACACCCTTGGGCTGAATTCATCCTTAATGAAGGAACAAGGAGCCAAATCTCCCACTATCACACCAGCAATGTATACCTTAAACATATTCCTTTAAACGTCATAATTCTATATCACTTATTCAATGACAACATCTAGGAGACTGGGAGAAAGGGCTAAGTATTATTTTTGACCATTATCATGAACATTTTACTTAATATGCAGAAAATGTACATCACAAGAGTGTATGAGTTGAGAGATTCTCAAATGATATGCATATCATTTTTCAGCTTCTTTACATGCTTGAATTTGAAAGGAGTAAGGAGATCATGCATACCCAGACCATAAGTCCACTTGTAAGGAATCAAACAATTCATTCATTTTTTGTATTGCCCCATTCTCTCATGTCTGGCTAAGGAGAATATTTCATGGAACATGCATCTTTTCATTGGGGAGGGGGTAGCTCAGTGGTTTGAGCATTGGCCTGCTAAACCCAGGGTTGTAAATTCAATCCTTGAGGGGGCCATTTAGGGATCTAGGGCAAAAATTGGGGATAGGCCCTGCTTTGAGCAGGGGGTTGGACTAGATGACCTCCTGAGGTCCCTTCCAACCCTGATATTCTATGATTACAGGATTGCATAACCTTTCAGAACTCAAACAAGGTATGTTTGTAGCACCTTCCATCAGAGGATCTCAAGCATTAATGGATTAAGCACCCCAGATCACTGGGAGGTAAATATTACCCCTATTGTACAGATGGGGAAACTGAGGGATAGAACAATTAAGTGACTTGTCCCAAGTCCCACGGCAAGCCAGTGGCAAACCCAGGAATAGAAGAACCCAAATCTCCTGCTTTAACCATTACACCATTCTTCTCATTTACAGTTGCATCCCCCAGATCATGACTGCAGAACTGTGCAATATAGAAACCCAGTTAATTGACCTGAAATGCCTCCATTCCCACACTAACTCCTGATGCAAAGTGCTGTAGTCTTACATCATTGACAAGATCAACAGAATCAGAGAGGGTCTCCTTGGGACTGAAGAAACCAAACCACAAACAAGATCCTCACACAAAACATCTGCCTTAATGGAGTTTGTACCACTGAAACAAACAGAAGCCCTGGAGAATTTAAGGGAGGCCAGGCCCACCATCTGTGAAAGCATCCCACACCATTCATGGATGGTGTGAGGAGCTGCACACACCTCTTTGAGTACACCCAGGTGTCCCCTCTCTTCAGCTCCCAGTGCCCCCTGCAAGCTGTCAGTTTTACCTCTTGCAAGTCTTCTGTGGGTCAGCCCCCTGGCCAGGCCACACAGTTTAAACCCCTTTTGGGGTACAATAAACTCAGAAGACGTTCCTTTCCCTGCAGGGCCATTTGTAAATAAAATTGTTTCTTACCCTTCTGAGGCTTAATTGCCCCTGAGGAATTAAATCAGTAGGGTTCCTCCTGAACTCCTGTTGCCAGCTGTAGCCAGTAATAGGCCCTAGCCTTGACCTGGTTCTTTCGGCTGTAACCTAGGGAGCCTCTCTCCTTGCTCCAAAGGCTCCAGCCACAAGCTGCCTTGCTAGCACCAGGCAGCTGCTTTTATTTCAGGTTGCTGGGCCTTGATTGGCTGTTGCTGTTCCCCAGGACCAGATCTCAGTGGTTCCCAAAGTGGCTGCTCCCAGGATGCTTCTCTAGGCAAGCCGAGAGGTCTAATACTTGCTGCTCTTTTCCTCCCAGGCCATGTCTACATTACAAACTTACGTTGACAAACTATATTGGCACATAGTTGCCACAGTTAGTACATCACTTGTGCTGTTCATACTTGGCTCTTTGTGTCAGTGGTGCACATAGTTACCAGGAGTGCTTGTGCGGATGCAGAGTGCAGTGCACCATTGTAGGGGCTGTTTCCTTTGTGTTTATTTTCATGTTTACTGTGTTTATTAATCTTGTTCATGCTGTTGTGCTTATGGAACACTTAAAGGACTTGGAACTTTCCAGCAGGGACTGGCTCTGTGGAACTTGCATGACCCAGAACCATTATAAGGGCTGCATACCTGTCAGCAGTTGCTGTCCATTAGAGAGGCAGCCAGTAACAGTCTATTTGTGTGGGCTTCAGGAGGTTTCTTTCACCACAGATCATCGTCATCACCGAACCTCACCATCGATCTGAGTCATCTTACGCCTGAGACTTACCTGCTGTGTGTGACCCAGTGAATTTACCATCTGTTCCTGTGCTCCTGATCTGCCGAGGTCCTGATCTGTGCTCCTCCTGTCCCTGGTAACCGCTGGAGGCAGTCGTAGGTCCAGGATCCACCTAGCCCAGCTGCAGATGACTGCCTACATACATCAGCTGCTGCGTGCGTCCATCATTATCCTGTGGGTCTGTTGGGACCTTGGTTCGTTGGAGACCTACATTACATTACCTATATTACAGAGCATCTGGGTAACACCATGGGTAGGAATCCCACTGTGTAACTCATCACTGTTCAGCTCACTGTCTTTTGGGAAGTTTTGGCAATGCAGGATGAGGCCAAAATGAGTCATGCAGGGGTGACTGGGCGCATGGGGGCAACTTCTTAGTTTGTAACTGTCTCTGAGTATTATCAGTATCCCATAATTTTCATGCCATTCTTCCAAAATTCCACAAACCTGTGCAGCCCACCTCGGTGTCTGCCATCTCTGACAGAAGCATAGATCCTGCACAGCTCTGCACTATTGTCATGAGTGTTGCAAGCACAGGGTGTGTGATCCTGGAGTATTCGCAGAGCTGCAAGAACCACCGAATGAGTGGGGAACGTGATGGTTCCTTGGAGGACAGATTGCCAAATAACGCAGCCAGAACCAATTTAAGGTTGTTGATGGTCTTCACAGGGCAGCTGCAGATGGTGGAGTGCCACTTCTGGGCCTAAAAAATAAACACTGACTGGTGGGATTACACTGTAATGCAGGTTTGGGATGATGAGCAGTGGCTGCAGAATTTTCAGATGCCCAAGGCCACATTCCTGGGTCTAGTATCAGGGGGTAGCCGTGTTAGTCTGTATCCACAAAAACAACAAGGAGTCCGGTGGCACCTTAAAGACTAACAGATTTATTTGGGCATAAGCTTTCGTGGGTAAAAAACCACTTCTTCAGATGCATGGAGTGAAAATTACAGATGCAGGCATTACATAATGACACATGAAGAGAAGGGAGTCACCTCAGAAGTGGAGAACCAGTGTTGACAGGGCCAATTCGATCAGGGTGGATGTAGTCCACTCCCAATAATAGATGAGGAGGTGTCAATTCCAGGAGACGCAAAGCTGCTTTTGAGCCAGCCACTCCCAGTCCCTATTCAAGCCCAAATTAATGGTGTTAACTTTGCAAATGAATTTTAGTTCTGCTGTTTCTCTCTGAAGTCTGTTTCTGAAGTTTTTTTGTTCAAGTATGGCTACTTTTAAATCTGTTGTAGAATGTCCAGGAAGATTGAAGTGTTCTCCTATTGGCTTTTGTGTGTTACCATATTCCTGATGTCCGATTTGTGTCCATTTATTCTTTTACATAGGGACTATCCGGTTTGGCCAATGTACATTGCAGAGGAGCATTGCTGGCACATGATGGCATATATAACATTAGTAGACGTGCAGGTGAATGAGCCTCTGATGGTGTGGCTGATGTGGTTGGGTCCTCTAATGGTGTCACTAGAGTAGATATGGGGACAGAGTAGGCAATGAGGTTTGCTACAGGGATTGGTTCCTGGGTTAGTGTTTCTGTGGTGTGGTGTGTAGTTGCTGGTATTTGCTTCAGTTTGGGGGACTGTCCTGCCTCCCAAGGTCCCCGATAGTGAGGGATCGTTTTCCAGGATAGGTTGTAGATCATTGATAATGTGCTGGAGAGGTTTTAGCTGGCCAGTGGTGTTCTGCTATTTTGCTTGTTGGGCCTGTACTGAAGTAGGTGATTTCTGGATACCTGTCTCGCTCTGTCAATCTGTTTCCTCACTTCCCCAGGTGGGTATTGAAGTTTTAAGAATGCTTGAGAAAGACCGTGTAGGTGTTTGTCTCTGTCTGAGGGATTGGAGCAAATTCAGTTGTATCTTAGGGCTTGGCTGTAGACAATGGATCGTATGATGTGTCCTGGGTGGAAGCTGGAGGTATGTAGGTAAGTATAGCGGTCAGTAGGTTTTCGGTATAGGGTGGTGTTTATGTGACCATCACTTATTTGCACTGTAGTGTCCAGGAAGTGGACTGGTCCAGGCTGAGGTTGATGGTGGGGTGGAAATTGTTGAAATCCAGGTAGAATTCTTCAAGGGCCTCCTTTCCATGGGTCCATATGATGAAGATGTCATCAATGTAGTGCAAGTAAAGGAGGGGAACAAGGGGTCGAGACCTGAGGAAGCGTTGTTCTAAGTCAGCCATAAAAATGTTGGCATATTGTGGGGCCATGCGGGAGCCATTCCTGGGTCTGTGCACTGAGTTCAACCAGCCTTTCAGTGCAGGGGACCCCAAACTGAGAGCAGAAGTGACAGTGGAGAAGCATGTGGCGATCACACTAGGGAAACTTACAACACCAGACCGCTACCTGTCAGTCAGGAATCAATCTGGAGTCAGGCCACCACATACATAGGAGAGAGATTCACAACAATGGAGCTCCAAACTGCACTAGAGCAATAGACAGCACACACATCCCTGTCTCGGCACAGACTACCTCACCACTGAGTACATCACCAGAAGGGGCTACTTTTCTATGGTTAGTCAAGCATTGGTGGATCACAGGGGATGCTCCATGGACATCAATGGGGGCTGGGTCAGGGAAGGTGCATGATGCTCACATCTTTTAGCATGCAGGACTTTTCAGAAAGCTGCAAGCCGTGACTCTTTCCTGACTGGTGGATTACCACTGGGACTTTGGAAATGCCAATAGTGATCCTGGGCAACCCAGCCTACCCTTTGCTCATGAAGCCATACACTGGCCACGTTGACAGCACCAAGGAATGATTCAACTACCAGCTCAGCATGTGCTGAATGACAGTTGAATGGACTTTTGGTCATTTGAAAGGATGCTGGCATTGTTTACACACAAACTGGGATATTTTTCCTCACAAAGGTCCAAATGGTTATGGGTACCTGCTGTGTCCTGCATAATATCTGTGAAGCAAAAGGTGAGGGGGGAATTTCCATAGGGGCAGAGGTGGAGCAGCTGTCTGCTGAATTTGACCAGCCAGACACGAGGGCTATTAGAAGAGCTCCATGTGGAGCTATATGGCTCAGGAAGGCTATGACAGACCATTTTAACCGTGAGCCACCGTAGTGGTGTAAGGTGCTTTACCTGGCTCTGCTTTTTTGTGGCCTGGTAGGAATTGTGTGGTGACTGCTGTTCACAGAAATACAACTCAATCTGTCTAGAGTGGCTACAACAGGGAGTGCCAGCCGCAGGGCAGATTGTTAAAAAACAGGGCACAAACCCCAAACTGGTTGTGTGTCCCTTACCTCAGTCAAGTGCACCCTATATCTCTCACAGACAGTGCATGTAGGCAATCCTATCATAAAAACTAACAAGATTTATTAACTAGGAATAAGAAATGAGAGTTATTTACAAGGCTAAGTAGGTAAAACACCACACTAATGAGATACAGTCTTAGGTTTTAAAAGTAATAGAAGCTTCTGTAACATGCAAGCTTTATATGTCTTTTATGCCTAATCCAAGCTAAACAGCCAGGGATCTCTTGCTCGTTCTTAGAAGTCTTGCCCTCTCCTTGAAGTCCAAGCAGCATAGGGATAACAATTTCTTCTTAACTGGGGTTTTTATTCCCCTCTCCCAGAGCGCAAGCTGATGGAACAAGTGTTTGTGCATGTCTCCTCTCTGTGGGCATAGAGGGAGCAAAGTCTTTTGTCGGCTGATGTTCCACAGTGGCTTGTCTGGTATCTATAGCCCTTCTTGTGTTGGAGAGGAGATGATCACTCTTGTGGTAAACTAAAATTTCACAGTCGCAGTGTATATCCTCCAAGTCTTGTGCTCATGGTCTGATGCAGCATGGGCTCGCAGCATCTCATTGTACGTCATCCTGATTTCTTTCTCCTCATCTGGCTCAGGTTTTCCACACTTGTGAAGGGGAGACCCAAAGGCCTCAATGGCAGCAGCTGCAGATAAAGACAGGGGTACCATTGTCAGTATATTCACTACAGAAAGTGAAACTTAAGATGCTGAACTCACTCTCATTGCTCCCCTAAAGTTTTAAGCACTACCTGCTTGGGATTGCTTGTGCATGGCGCCAGTCACAGCACAATCCTCTGGAGGTTAGAGAAGAGAGGAGGGAATTGCCTGGTTGCATGATTCTATTATTACAGGCAATGGCACTGAATACTGGCACTGTTTTCCACAAGAAGTGGTGATATCAGCTAAATAGCTTATCTCACTCCTGAAGATAACAAAGGCAGAGAAAGCCCAGCTGCTGGTGGAGTCCTGGAACCGCCAGGCCCATGTGCTGTTAGCCCGTGTCTTGCAGTGGTGCCTGCTGAAGTTACTGGTGAGTGGAGATGGGAAAGTGTCCTCCCGCAGACGAAGAAATAAGGCAGCCCTCCCTAGAAACCTTTGGCGGAGGATTGTGGAGTACCTCCATGAAAGTTTCATCAAAATCTCTCAGGAGGATTCAAGGGACATCTCATGTACATAAACAAACTGTTCTGCATGAACCACCACCCCATGCCTAACTCTAGAGGTATGGGTGGCAGGTTTAATAGGCCAGGGGAAGCTCAGCCTCACCTGGCGCTGCTGCTGGACCCCTGGTTGTGGGGTTTGGCAGGGAAAGTTTTTGCTTTCTTATGCCCCCTGCAGGATCCGGGGTTGCTGAGGAGGCAGTATTTGCTATTCAGCTTCCTGGGTTCAAAAGTAATCTCTCTGGAGTCCAGGGAAATCGCGGATAGGAACTCAAATGCGAAATTGCAGGACTGCTAACTCTCGTCTGTAACCAATCATTTAAATCAGCTTCTGTACCAAATGACTGGAGGATAGATAATGTGATGCCAATTTTTTAAAAGGGCTCGAGAGAAGACCCCGGCAATTACAGGATGGTAAGCCTGACTTCAGTACTGGGCAAACTGGATGAAATTATGGTAAAGAACAAAATTGTCAGACACATAGATGAACATAATTTGTTGGTGAATAGTTAACATGGTTTTTATAAAGGAAATCATACCTCACCAATTTACTAGAATTCTTTGACCGGGCCAACAAGCATGTGGACCAGGGGAATCCAGTGGATATAGCGTATTTAGATTTTCAAAAAGCCTTTGACAAGGTCCCTCACCAAAGGTTCTTAAGCAAAGTAAGCAGTCATGGGATAAGAGGGAAGGTTCTCTCATGGATTGGTAACTGGTTAAAAGATAGGAAACAAAGGGTAGGAATTAATGGTCAGTTTTCAGAATGGAGAGAGGTAAATAGTGGTGTCCCCCAGGGATCTATACTGGGCCCAGTCCTATTTAACATATTCATAAATGACCTGGGAAAAGGGGTAAACAGTGAGGTGGCAAAATTTGCAGATGATACAAAACTACTTAAGATAGTTAAGTCCCAGGCAGACTGCGAAGAGCTACAAAAGGATCTCTTAAAACTGGGTGACTGGGCAACAAAATGGCAGATGAAATTCAGTGTTGATAAATGGAAAGAAATGCACATTGGAAAACATAATCCCAACTATACGTATAAAATGATGGGGTCTAAATTAGCGATTACTACTCAAGAAAGATCTTGGAGTCATTGTGGATAGTTCTCTGAAAAGATCCACTCAATGTGCAGCAGCAGTCAAAAAAGCAAACAGAATGTTGGGAATAATTAAGAAAGGGATAGATAATAAGACAGAAAATATCATATTGCCTCTATATACATTCATGGTATGCTCACATCTTGAATCCTGTGTGCAGATGTGGCTGCCCCATCTCAAAAAAGATATATTGGAATTGGAAAAGGTTCACAAAAGGGCAACAAAAATGATTAGGGATATGGAACAGCTTCCATATGAGAAGAGATTAATAAGACTGGGACTTTTCATCTTGGAAAAAAGAGACAGCTCAGGAGGGGTATGATGGAGGTCTATAAAATCATGACTGGTGTGCAGAAAGTACATCAAGAAGTATTATTTACTCCTTCTCATAACACAAGAACTAGGGGTCACCAAATGAAATTATTAGGCAGCAGGTTCAAAACAAGCAAAAGGAAATATTTTTCACACAACACACAGTCAACCTGTGGAACTCCTTGCCAGAGGATGTTGTGAAGGCCAAGACTGTAACAGGGTTAAAAAAAGAACTAGATAAATTCATGGAGGATAGGTCCATCAATGGCTATTAGCCAGGATGGGCAGGGATGGTATCCCTACCCTCTGTTTGCCAGAGGCTGGGAATGGGCGACAGGGGATGGATCACTTAATGATCACCTGTTCTGTTCATTCCCTCTGGGGCACCTGGCATTGGTCACTGTCGGAAGACAGGATATTGGGCTGGATGGACCTTTAGTCTGACCCAGTATGGTCGTTCTCATAAGGTGATGGTGACCAATACCGATGTCTATCCTCTTAATATCCTGGATTCTTCAAGGAAGAGACATGGCACAGGGACAGCACTGCTAGCACTTATAAACAGGATTTTTAGTCTTGAACAGAAAACGAACCTCTGTGCTTCTTCTAGATTAAAAATATTTTCATTATGGAGCCATCAGAGGCATACTAGACCTAGCAAGAGTAAAGGACAAACACCCTTCTGGATCAACCATATTCCTCTGAGGGAGTTCCCAGGAAATATGAAAGGCACTGCTCCTTCACAAGGCCGCTCACATGCAGAATACTACAAGGATTGAGGTTTTCATCCTTCTTCAACATACAGTATGAGGCCACTTAGAAACATGCAGAAATAGAGACATACAGCTGATTTTTCCTCAAAAGAGCAGCTTTCGTCATCACTAAGATGATCCAGTGCCTGGAAGAAATAAACATGATGTATAAAAAGTAGCTGTCTTATATTCAGACACTGAAAGACAGAACTGATGGTAGAAGAAAGACAAAACTTCAAGCATCTTACTGATACAGGCTCCGATTCTCCAAAGAGGCTTGTGTGGAGCAGCCTCACTGACTTCGACAGAGCTTCGTGAAGGCACAGAGATCATGGCCATAGTAATCTCACCAGCAATTGACCTCTGATTATACAGATCATGTGTGGCCTCAAGGGTACCCTCGACTTGCCACTGCCCCTAGGCACCCAGTAGAACAGTGGCAAGAAACACTGTTTTCCATCTCTCTCTTACCAGGAGACTGGGTCTTTTCTTCTTAAATGAGGATCTTTTCTGTGCTCCATGAGTTCCTCTTTTCTAGGTTAGACCATCTGGAGTTGTCAAATATTACCATGCCCTGGAAGTTACAAGCCACACAACATGCAGAAGCCTGTCTATCATAACAAAATTTTGGGTGAACACATCACACTGGTGCTCCGCACACACAGTTGGCTCCCTGTCTGCTTCCACACCAAATACAAAATCCCAATCCACACGGCCCTCTGTGGGTTAAAACCAGACTATCTCATTGGCTGACTCACCATCCATGACCCACTGAGCCAGGTGAATTCCACAGGGATTCTACAGAAGCCCAGAGTAAGAATCTCAAGCCTCAGAGCCAGAGTCTTCTCAGCAAAGGGGGCCGGTTGTGGAATGTTTGCTTTTTTTAAATCACAGATCAGAATGAACAGAAATCTGAGCATGCCAAGATCCAAATACAAGACTCACCTTTTCATTACAGCCTGCCCACAGTGACAGCATCTCTCATGGGCATATTCAATGGAGATGACAAAGGATAAGAGGAGAATAAAAAGAAGTGGGAGACTTAAGTGAAAAGTCTGAAATGAGGGATTGGTAGAGAGCCTACTTCTTCTGGCCATAACACCACCTAAACTGTTGTTTGGAGCTTACATTCTATAAGGATAGACAGGCCACTGTATCTTGTCGAAGGGCTTGTCTACATGGTGTGGACTAATGCTCTGCAGACAAGTACTATGTCTCACACTTCTGTTTACTTAATTGTGGTTTTCAAAAGATGGAAGAACTTGATTGCCTGCCAAACTGGTGGCTTAAAATTCTATACGTGGTTGAAAGTCATAGAGTTTTGTTTTGGGGAGGGTGGGGTGTACATATGCTGATCTGTTTGGCCAAGTGGGGGTGTTATCTGAATGGTATTCAGCAAATAAAAAACGTCTGAAATATAACACCATGAACCCATGAGAATATACGATTTGAAAAACTGTCATGCACAACTCAGATATGGATCAATATAATGTAAGAGAAGTTCAGTTTAAACACTTTAGAACACCAGTGCATTGAGGGATTAGTTCAAAAGAAAGCAAGTAACTGATAGCATTGGTCAGAGCATGCATGGCTTAGATAGGCACTGTAGAAGCATTGTTACATGTCATGCCAATTAACCCAAATCCTGACTAGCAACAGCTATGCCATTCTTTTCTAGGTCTTTCCTAAAGTGTCTCTTGCTATATGCTGTATTCTGATATTGCATGATGAACTGCCTCATATTCTGAGCCATGGTCTGCTACGCTGTATACAACCACTAACTGATAATGTGCACTACAGACTAAAAAGAGGCCAAAACTCAGGTTCTTAGCAGGTTTTATTTGTGTTGCCAAGATGGAAAGTCAGCAAATTAAAATAATCCACTGCACCAAGTTAAATCCAGTCACTAACTAAATATTTTTCATGCTGTTTAAAAACAAAGCAGTAAGAGCTAGATTTATAATTTAAGAGAACTCAGTCATGTGCAAATACATCAATATTTTTTCATCAGTACTTGCTTAAATTTAAAAATCAGCTCATTTAGGCAGTTCTTCCCCATCTCATTCCAGACACTTATTTTCAAACATGGCTTTATTCAAACACATCTCCTAGAAATTTCTGCTACATCTCAGAAGGCTTTGGCCCTGACTGAGCAAAACACTTAAGCATGTGCTTAGTTTTAAGCACATGCTTAAATCTCACTGAAGAGAAGTGCTTAGCTGAATAGGATGAAACTAAACGTATGCTTAACTGCTGTGCTTCTTCAGGGACCCAGATCTTACAAACCTAGGACCCAGTTCTGCAACTGGATCTATGCAGCCAGCCTTTGTGCTCGTGAGGATCGCCATTCACTTCAATGTGTGTTTAATGGTCCACCTGCAGAGATCTGATAGCAGGATTAGGGCCATGAATTCCAATTTATTTTCATAAATATTTGAAACTATGTATTCTCAGTCTATAAAGCTAGCTCTTCGCTGACATGGCTGCAGCCCATGTGTGTACCACCAGGACTTTCTGATTTCCATTGCCATGTGATGCATAAAAATGCACCAGAAAAAAAACAAAAATAAGTATTTGTTCATGTGAAGTAGCATCATCCCAGAGAGCCATCCATTAGTTATAGAAAGTGAATGAACTGATGGAACAGAATGAACAATTTGTTGTATATTTTCCCCTTTTTGTGGTTTCACTCTACCCACAATGCTCGTAACACCTCCACATCTTTGTTGGCCCTGGTACTGCATGCTCTAAAGCAGTGTGTGAAGAGAGTTTGGTTGGGTTTTTGGGGATAAAAAGATTCAAACCCTACAATTAGTTCTACAACGGATGCATTAACTCAGTGTTTTCTGTATTGCATTTCCAAACATTTTTCCCAGCCTCCTGTTCCTTCTGGGTTTGCATGCTAAGAACACTCAAGCACTTGTATTTTATTCTCATGTATGGTCAGACAGAAAGTGACTTCTAAGTTCCTTCACTTGCGTATTCATACCAGAATTAGTTTATTTTAAGTAGCATGGGCTACTGTTTGACATAATTAGAGTACAGGGATCTCCAACCTGCTCACCAAAGTCTACCAGACAGGCACCTAAATAAGGCAAGGAAGTATCTGACCACACCTTTGTGGAATCTCCATCACTGGAGATTTTTAAGAACAGGTTAGACAAACAACTGTCAGGAATGGTCTAGTTATTACTTAGTCCTGCCTTGAGTGCAGAGGACTGGACTAGGTGACCTATTGAGGTCCCTTCCAGTCCTACATTTCTGTGATTCTATGGTTCAGAAATAGGACTGTACACACTCTTGTCCGTGACTGAGTTATGATATAAAGTCAGTCCAGTTAACACACTCTTGGAAAATGTTATATGGGAAAGAACATTGTTTGATCCAGACAGGGGACAGGATTCTAAACACCTCTTGCAGATGAAATTAAAAGTCAGTTTTTGCCATTTATACTCATGCTGACTAGCACCCTCCTCTTTGATTAGTCCTATTGATTTCAAAATGAGTGAGACAAGGAACTGACCATTACAGTGGTTGCACTGTATGGTCCAGAAAGGAAGAGGCGAAACATTTTCTAAAATTCCCTAAGATTTACCTGCTCCATTCCCTGAAAATGCCACGTCACCCAGATATACTCAAAGCCCCACTGGGTTCTTCAGGTTCACCTCCTGAGCATATAATTTACATCCATAGGGAATAGAAACAATTCCACACAACTTGACTGATCATAACTCACCAACACAGCTCACTTTTCAAATATTCACCACTAATTTCTCACAATCAAGTCTACAGAGAATTCAAGGGAAAACTACAATCTGCTTAGACACATTCCACAAGCAAAAGAGAGGCTAACTTCACTGTGAGTTTGTTAATTACAAAATTATTCACTGAACTCTAGTCATTTCACTCTACCCACAATGCTCCTAACACCTCCACATCTTTGCTGGCCCTGGTACTGCATGCTCTAAAGCTGTGTGTGAAGAGAGTTTGGTTGGGGTTTTGGGGATAAAAAGATTCAAACCCTAAAATTTAGAAATGCTACTACAGAGCATTACGAAGCACTTTGGACTGTTCCCCTCCCCCAATTCCTTGTTACAACAACAGAATTGTAAACATCAGGCAAGGCTACCAAGAAGTTAGAGAAGCTCTAGGGACTATGAAATTTGAATAATTTTTAAATTTTCATTTAATTCAGTAAATTTAGTATCCATTAAACGTACCAGATTGGCTGCACTGGGGACAGTGTTCCACCCCTGAGAAGAGCATGCCAGAGAAAGCTGCAGTGGAACTTTTCCCTGCATCCTCCTGCCAGTGTATTCAGGTTACCAGAATGAGGAGTAGATATTTTCTATGCCTGCTCAATATTTGGGCTCTCCACAGGATTGTTAATTGTAATGGTGCTTTTAAGACAGGGCAGCTACCGAGTGTGCCGCTGGCAGACCAGGTGCCAGCTCATGGCAAGGCCCCACACCCCACTGGACACTGACAAATGCATAGCTGGAAAGCAGTCTGGCTCACCTGTGTGTTAGTATTGTTAAAATAGATATTAGAGTTATAAGAATGTGTTTAGTGTTCAGAATTGATGAAATACTTTAGGATGTTGCATGTATTAATCTTGTATCTGTAGATCATGTTATAAAGGTAACATTTAAGCATTTGCTCTGTAATTATAAAAATGTTTCCTAAGATTCACTCATGCCCCTTCCTCCCCCACCCCCAATCAGGGGAGAAACATTACCAAGTGTGAAATTACCACAAGAGGTGTAACCTTCTCCCCAGCAAAAACAGGCCTATAGATACCAATCAAACCACTGTGGAACATCAGTGTACAAAATACTTTGTTGATTACTTCCCCCCACACCCATAAATAGCATACATACACAAGTCCTCATCCCATCAGAGCAAGTTGAAAGCTGGGGGAAGGGAATAAAAATCCCTGCTAAGGAGAAACTGTTATCACTGTGCTGCTTGGAATTTGGAGAAGACAATATTTCTAAGCATAAGTAAGGGATCCCGTAGCTGCTTGGCTTAGTCCTAAAGGAAATATAGTAGTTTCTGTAATATGCAAGCTCTATTATCTTCTGGAGCCTGAGACTCTCATTTGTGTGTGTATGTTTACATGCTTTAACCTTGTGAACAACCCATTTCTTTCTAGTTAATAAATCTTTTGTTAGCATTATAGGATTAGCTACAAGTGTTGTCTTTGGTTTGAGGTCTGAGGTACAAATGACCTGTGATAAGTGACTGATCCCAGGGACTGGGAGTAACTTGAATATTGTTTTGGTTTTTGGTATAAGGTACCATCTATCAGGAAGGCAGTCATGCCTGGGTGGCAAGCTAGACCAGGGTGCCCAAGGGGACTGTCTGAGTCCATGTTAAGGCTGTTGTAGGGCTTTAGGAGTTCACACTTGTTCCTTGGTTAGTAAAATCTAATGATAGAACAATTACTTTTTTGACTGAGGGTTTTGTTTGTTTTCTGAAAAATGCAGATACGGTGACACCAGAACTTTTCACAAACTCATGCTAATTTCACTAAACTGGTTAGGTCAAAAAAATTCCCCCCAAAATAAATCCAAGTATTTCATTTCAACATTTTTGAATGGAAGGGTTTCCATTTGAACTGACTTTCTGCTACAAATTTTTATTTAAAAACTATCTAAAACATTTTAAATAGGTCATCTTGAAAATGATCCGTTTGAAAATGCCTAAATGAAATGTTTTATTCAACGTAATAGTAATTGATGACTTTTCAATTCACCACATTTTGAAAGATTGTGTTTCATTTGATATCATTTCCCCCCACCCCCATTTAGGAATTGCCAGTCAGCTGAAAAAAATCTATTATTCACACAGTTCTACCTAGAAGCCCCAGTCATGGACCAGGGCCCCATTGTGCTAGGTGCTGTACAAACACAGCCCAAAAAGACAATCCCTACCCCAAAAGAGCTTACAACTTAAGTAACTCCCAGATGATCCTGCAACCTCAACTCAAATTATTGGGAGAACTTGTGTTTGTTACTCATGTGAACAAGTGTTTGCAGGATTAAAGTCTAGATTACACTGTGATGGGTTACCCCCCCACCTCCGGGGTGCCACCTGATGTACTGGGGTACCACTGAACCCGCCTGTTCCACCAGCCTGAGCTTCCTTACACTGTCCTGCTGAGCCAGGACTTCAAGCCTCCTCTAGCACGCACAGGAAGGGACACACCCAGCTGCAGAAAGACACAGACACTGAAATCAGCTCTGCATGGGAAGACTCAGCTAGGGAATTGCCCTGCACTCAAATGCACACCTCCTCTGGAGTGTAAACCTAATATTGGATTGTCTTGTGTTTCACAGAAAACTCTACAGCGTACACTCATGAAATTCACTGTGGAGGAAGATATGCACAGATTCTCCCTCCCCCCAAGTTATGGATTCCACAAACTGGGTTTAGAAAAAACAAAAACAAGTTTATTAGCTACAAAAGATAGATTTTAAGTGATTATAAGGGATAGCAAACAGATCAAAGCAGATTACTGAACAAATAAAAACAAACTCACAAACTAAGCTTAATACATTAAAGAGACTGCTTACAAGTAGTAATTTCTCACCCTAAATGTTGTTTTAGGCATTTCTTTCACAGGCCAGACACCTTTTCCAGCCTGGGCTCAGTCCTTCTCTGCCCCGCCCCTCCCCTTAGATGTTTCCAGCAGTCATCCTGGGTGGAGATTCAGTGAAGAACAAACCAAGATTAACTCACTTCCCTGCCTTAATTAGGATTTACATATGGTGGGAATCCTTTGTTTCCCAGTTTGATCCCCACCCCCTATTAGTGGAAAAATACTAGTAGTCCAAGATGGTATCCAGTACCAGGTGACATGATCACATGACCCTGCAGTGTGAAAGCAGCCAGGAGTCAAAGGTTGTTTGCAGCATCCCAGGAAGCTTCTCTGGAAGGTGGGAGATTAGCATCTTCAAAGTCCTATTGTTCCCACTAATGGCCCATCCAGGCTGATTGCATTTTGTCTGGTGGGCGTTCCCCAGGTGTAAACACAGTTGTAATAGGTACATAGACAATATTCCCAACTTCAGATACAAAAATGATACATGCATACAAATAGGATAATCATAGTCAGTACATCATAACCTTTCCAATGATACATCACATGATCCATCTTGCATAAAAGATCTTCGTTATGCCATATTCACATCATAACAATATCTCTATGAAGAATATGGGGCATAGTGTCACAGACACAAACATAAGGAACATTCTAGGCTCTGATGCTATATCGCATTTCAGAGCATTTAAGTGTCAATTTAATTTTGACCAGAGTTCTGAAATACTGATGTTGTAAGGCCCCCTCAGGTTAGTAGATAGGATCCTAAATAAGTCTGCTCAAAACAGAGGCTTTCCAGTTTGTTTACAAATATGTTTGTGAAATATTTGAGTAAAAATCACTTAATAAATACTCAGGTGGCGAAGTGCACTGTAAAAAAAAAAATGCTGCTCAAATGAATGACAAAAAGATTGATTTGTAGATTGATCTTTGTACACCAGATTTGCAAACTGTAAGACCAATCCTTCTCCCACTGAGGTCAAATGGAGTTTTTCCAGCGACTTCAGTAGGAGGAGGACCTCCTTCTTAATGCACAAAAGAAAGGCTGTTTTAATAAATATTAAGGTGTGTGTGTGGGTGTGTGTAGAAGAGATACTACACATAGAGATGCAAAAACAAAACAAGCTACTAGCTGTTGCAGGTAGCAAACAAACAACAGCTATCAGAATCCCAACAAAGGCAGCCAGAGCTAATGGTCAGAGCAAGGGCAAACCTAAGGCTGGGAGCAGCAGACGAGTTCATAGTCAGGTCCAGACCAGGGTCCATACCAAGGGTCAGAGTCCAAGTCAGGTTTCAGGATCTGAGTCAAGAGGCAAAGTCCAGATCAAGCCAGGGATGTAAGAGCAATCATTACAAATGCAGAAAATCCACACTGTTCCCTGGACACTTCCTGAACTGCCCCTTGGGTTTACATAGGGCAGGGAGTCAATCAGGAGCCAGGATGCTTCTGTCTGTCAAAAACTTCCAATGGCCTGTGTCTACAGAGGGTCATGGGAATTTGCACGCAAGCTGGCTGCAGTTGCTGCTCGCTGGCAGCCTAAAGCTATCTACTGCCTGCTACTAGGCCTGGGTTCTAGACCCAAGGGTGTTATTACAACATCAGTATTTAAGAATTCTGTTCAAAATTAAATTGATACTCAAATGCTCTGAAACATGCTGTAGCATCAAAGCCTAGAACTTGCCTTTCCCTGAGTCTGTGTAATTTAGGCCTTGATGCTGCAAACAATTAAGCATACAAGTACTCCCACTAAACTCAATGAAACTACTCAGGTTGTAAATTTACTTATGTTTTTGTAGAGTCAGGGCATTAAACTGTAGACTTGTTGAGAGAGGGACCATGCTTTTATTCTTGTAAAGAAAGCATCATGCAAACTTACAACATAAATATGAAATAATAATGTTAATAAGCACTGCAATTTAATAACTATAGAAACATGTACCTGCAAAAGGCTTCTAAATTTACATCAGAGCAAAAGTGCAATATTTGAACATAAAGCTCCAATTTGTATCAAAGGTGTGACTTAGTTTTAAACTAAACTTTTATGAGACAAAGTATCTGATTCTCATTTACACTAAGGCCGCTTTATGTCCCGCTATTGCAGTGTAATTATCATTTACTCCCACTTTAAGACTGTGACAAAACAGTATGAAGTGGCCTCAGAGAAAATAAGAATCAGGTCCCAAATGTTTTAGCTTGACTTAATGATATAATGTTTTATCAGCAATATTAAAAAAATTAACTCTCTGTGTAAGTCCATTGTTTGAGGAGATTTTAGATAAGTAAGCAGTAGCTATGTCAGCTTCTAGCTAGTGATCTTTTTTTTGACACCCTTCCCCAAGTGAATTGCATAGACAAACACACTCTGTTTGAACAAGACCAATGACAGCAAAATTGCTTGCTTGTCTCTAAAAAGACTCTAATAATGTGCATCAAGGGAGAGACCCATGGTCTGACAGACTTTTTTCCCCCCAGTGTAAAACATAAAAAAACCCATTTCAAGAGCAAGGAAAAATTAGTTTAAAGTGCAGCCCCAGTTAATTATATCCAAAAGAGTAATAATAAAATAAACTATTAAATTTTAGAACTTCCTCTTTAAAGGATTAAGCATTTGGCAACTGTGATGTAGTTAAATGGCATGCTGAGCAATGGACTCAATCACTTTATAGTAAGGTACCAGTCAAGCATTGCCATGAAATAAGATAGTCCATATAAATCACATGTGGACTGTATTTGAATACCAGTACACCTATTTCAAATCATACTTAGAATAGGTAGCTTTTATTGGGTTAGCTTTAGTTACACATTTATGGCTTTTTAATTCTTAAATTAAAATTAACTCATATCAAGATGTTAACTTCCCAGATATAGACTGGAGGACGAGTGCTAGTAATAATAATAGGGCTCAGATTTTCCTAGATGCAATAGTTGATGGATTCCTTCATCAAGTAGTTGCTGAACCGACGAGAGGGGATGCCATTTTAGATTTGGTTTTGGTGAGTAGTGAGGACCTCATAGAAGAAATGGTTGCAGGGGATAATCTTGGTTCAAGTGACCATGAGCTAATTCAGTTCAAACTGAATGGAAGGATTAACCAAAATAAATCTGCAACTAGGGTTTTTGATTTCTAAAGGGCTGACTTTCAAAAATTAAGGAAATTAGTTAGGGAAGTGGATTGGACTGAAGAACTTATGGATCTAAAGGCAGAGGAGGCCTGGTATTACTTTAAATCAAAGCTGCAGAAGCTATCGGAAGCCTGCATCCCAAGAAAGGGGAAAACATTCATTGGCAGGAGTTGTAGACCAAGCTCTACTGCATGCTGGGGAGGGAGAGAGATTTTGCTTGCACATCCCCTTTATACTTTAAAGCCTTGCTTCCAAGGGACTCCCTGTGTAGCTGTGCTCACCATCTCTTTGGGGGTAGAATAGGGTCAGAGCTGCTGGACATGTCACTGCTTACATCCACTGGCTAGTACCACCATGGAATCAGAGTGATGCTACTGCAGAATGGATTGTATGTGTGGGAAATTCCCAGCACCCTACTCAGTTAACCAGCGAGGGAACTGAGATTTGCCCCTTAGTGGTTTGGCCCCTCTTCTTGTGCATTTGAAGTTGCTAGCAAATTGAGCCTTAGCATTCTGAATTGATTTTACATGCTATAGAAAATTAAAATCCACATACTTTATAGCACCCTTATTTCTATACATAATTTTTGGAAGCTAATTTCTAATTATGCCATTGCTTGTTGCCTTGCTAAAGATCAGTCTCTTTGAATAGAACCATAAATATTTAAGACTTGGTATGCTTCAACGGCACTCTTACAACATATAGTTCAGAAGATTCAGGTGCTGTCCAGTGGGTATAATTCAAACCATGATGCTTGTTTGCACTGATAATTGTTGAAGTGATATTTAATGTTTAACAGTGTAGCCCATCAGCAGAATCTCAGCAGAGCACAGAAATACTGCATGTAACCAAGTAAACAGTAATTGCCAAGGGTATAGCTCAGGCACTGCCAAAGAGCTCAGACACCAAGTTAAGTTCTGAAATAATGGCTAAGAGAGCTGCCACTTTCTTGAAACACATAGGGAAGTATCCCATGATAGCTATCTCCTTAAAGGGTAAAGTGTGTCTCCCCCTTCTTTGTAGGTCATCCCCTTTCAGTAGCCAAGCACCAACAGGTGAGGCTACTGAAGTCCTTATCATGCAGTCTGGATGACACAGTTATTGTGTAGGCCTAAATATGGCCACTAGTCCTGACACAAGTTACTGCACCAGGGTGTCACTTTATCTCATACAGAGAGATTGGGCACTTCTGTTGAACCAATTCCCATTGGCCTTGGATAGTCTTATTTATATAGCACCATGCATGGTGCCTGGCATCGTACAGAGAAGTAGAAAGACAAGGTCTGCACACTGGAGGCCTGATAGTGAGAACAGAGTGATAATATCCAGGGCAATGACAACAGACGAAAGGGTGAAAGGAGGCCACAGAAAATAAGAGGGAAGTTGATTTGCTTTTGGAGTTTAGAGCATTTAATTTTTCTGCTTCATATTCATCTTGCTTTGTTCTCTATGTATTTGCATTTTACATGTGCAAATTCATGGGAGCAGGAGCAGAGGGCATGGGAGCTGAGATCAGTGATCTAAAGCTGCTGAAAAAGAATGAGTTCTGAGGAAGGGTTCGAAGGAGTCAGAAGTCCCTTGGACAATGGGTTGTTACCTAATAAATAGGAGGGGCAGATCTTCTGTCTTCTACCTCCATGGCACTGATTGTGCTTCCCCTTTAAAGAGCTGCCAGCCCTGGGATGGTTGCTCCCTTTGGTGCCTGCCCCGCTTTCTTACAATTCTAAAATCTGTTATCACATGACCACACATCATGGTGCCATGAACCTCAAGCTGAGCTGAAATAAAAATACTGGCCTTGATTCACAATGATGTAATAAATCAGGAATCTGTGGTGATCAGCACCAGGCCCGCTGTATGTAGCTGAAGGCAAGATCATTCAGGGTCAGACTCCACACGGGGTGAGGAAGTTGAGCAGGCAGTAGGTGAGTCTTGGCTGGATAGGGCTTGATAGTCTTAAGCTGTTCGAGTTTCGCTTCTACCTCAGATATGGTAATATCTACCTCCATATCCTCATTCCCATCTGTCATGCTACCATTATCCCTAAGATCTTCTTTAGCCTTATTAAAGACTGAGGCAAAGTATTTGTTTAGATATTGGGCCATGCCTAGATTATCCTTGACCTCCACTCCATCCTCAGTGTTTAGCGGTCTCACTTCTTCTTTCTTTGTTTTCTTCTTATTTATATGGCTGTAGAACCTTTTACTATTGGTTTTAATTCCCTTTGCAAGGTCCAACTCTACTTGACTTTTAGCCTCTCTCACTTTATCCCTACACGTTCTGACCTCAATAAGGTAGCTTTCCCTGCTGATCCCTCCCATCTTCCACTCCCTGTATGCTTTCTGCTTTTTCTTAATCAGCTCTCTTCAGTCCAATCCACTTCCCTAACTAATAACTTTTGTTTATCATTTTTACAATGCAAATATTTGTAATAAAAAATAATATACACTTTGATTTCAATTACAACACAGAATACAATATATATAAAAATGTAGAAAAACATCCAAAAGATTTAATAATTTTCCATCGGTAGTCTATTGTTTAACAGTGTGATTAAAACTGTGATTCATCGCGATTAATTTTTTTTAGTTAATCGTGAGTTAATTATTAGCCCTAATTATTATATTACTACATAATAATAGTCCAAAAACAAATATAATACAGAAATGTTCATACAAAAATGTCCATAAAATATTGTGAGACAAAGCCAACAAGCCAAAGAAATCTCATAGGGAAGGCAACCAGCCTCCAACACTTAGGCCCCTTGCATCTTCAGGCTAATCCTGTTTACATCATGCATGTGAGTAGTCTTATCGAGAGCAAAGGGTGCAGGCCACTGCATTTAATGGGGCTATTTATGTGAGTCAGTCAAGCAGGATTTGACCCTTAATATTAAAGTGGACCCACGGATCTCAATGGGAGCTACAAGTGCACAGTGCCACTGAAACTCAGGTCACTTTTTACACAGGACATTAACTGTAGGGACCCAGGTTTGAAAATGTTGGCCTTAATAGTTACTTGGGAATTTCCTCACTTTTGTGGGTTTGTCTCAAAACAAAATCTACAAGGAATGACATTACAGCTATGTGAAATACCAGCATAGGCTGGAGCACCTAAAAGAAAGGCATCAAATGAAATATAATTTAGAAGATCTTCCAACATCAAAAATCACTTTGCCCAGACAGGGCTTTTTAGGGAAAGTGTAAGGACTCAATCTGACACCCACTGAAATCAATGTCTCCAGTACATCAAGCCCTAAAGCTCCAAAATCGAAAAAAGGGCCTGATCCTGCAAAGCCCTTCACGTGAATAAGGACTACTCAGGGGAGTACAGGCCCATTGGCCGCACTGAGGCTATTTGTGCCAGTAAACGTTTGCAGGATTGGGTCTATAGCATGCAGCAGAAAAATGTAGTGTTTTCTGACTACCCTCCAATTCATTGTTTGTTGGGAAATATCAAAGCCAATGGAATAATAGGTGTCCCAAAATGTCTCAATTCAGAGAATTAGTGTTAACTGAGTCCGATTAGCTCCATTTATCTCTAATTAATTACCTTTACCTAATTAGACACCCTGTTTCCAGTAGACATGGAGTCAAGTAGACTAGATTATTAGTGTAGTCATTGTGCCTTTACAAAATCCTGAAATTAATGAAACGTGCAAAAGAATCTGCAGCTTTAATTGCACAGGTGTTGCCTTATGGCAAAGCTTTATCATCTGATTACGCCAAGGGATTATTAGTGACTTTTTATATTGAGGATGAGCCTGTGAAATGTACCTTAGCAACAGCTCATTAGTTTAGGGTTGTTACTGTATTATTTATTACATTCAGCCTTCCCCATTATCTAGATTGATTCATGGACCGATATATTTTCCTCCCCTCTGTGCAGAAAAAAAATAAATAAATAAACCTTGGCTATCGCCAGTCCAGCTGCAGTACGAGAGGAATGCAGAGTGTATTCTCCAGCTACCAATCTTCACTCTTTTAAATTGGTTTAAATAAAAGTCTTTCCACCAACCCCCAGCAAAATAACCCAGTTCAAGTAACTGTCACTATGGAATGTTTTCTGCGTGTGATCCAAACAGTTTGGACCATCTTACATCTCTTCCTATAAATAAAAACTCTTTGTTAGATTGAAAAACAAAGCAAAATATTTTTGTGCCAAAAATAACTTCTTCCTATGTAATTCACATGTGCATTTTATGAAATTCTATTGGAAATTTTTACTTCGGAGGATTTTTCCCAGATGGCGGTAGTTTGTGTTTTTGTTTGTTTATTTGCCACATACAAAAAGTGTTTGGATAATAGAAGCATGACTCACAAAGTAAAATGCTGACCTTTAAAATTAGAACAGTTTTCCACACCCCAAAGCTCTATAAGACTATAAGGTTTAGAAGGCCTGACCTTACATTACCCAAATCTCCTCAGAAACCGCCTTTTAGAATCATCAACTACCAGATTGATATAGTAATAGCTAGGACTGAATCTGGCTACAATCCAGCACCAAGCAAAATGCTCATTTCTTGACAGACCAATAATTCCCTTCACTAGTCTATATGATAATAAATGTGTCTCAACCCGTTTTCTCTGGGGGGCTTCTTTCCCCCCACCCCCCCAAAATAAAACAAACATTTTTCTACTATTAGATGTAAAACATTGCTGTTTGCTTATTACAGAATTTAAAACAGGGCAAAAATAATGGGTCACCGGTTACTATATAGGGCATTGCAACTAATTTGATTAGTAATACTGAATATTTAATGACCCCTGTAAAGTATGAACACAAAACTTTTCATGTGTGTATTATAAAGATTATAAACCTTAATCTCAAAACCAGAGCTGTAACTAAAATAATGGATGGATAACTGAGTAGTGTATGGTTTATATATCTCCACACAGTATGTATGTACATACCTATATAGGACATAATCATGCAACCTTTAGTCACATACATAATCCTTTGAAGTGAATTGGACTACTCTTAGAATTACCCATGTGAGTAAGTTTTAAGGGTCCTCGCAACATAAAATGTGTGATAACCACCTGCCATGGGTTATCTCTCACCCCAGACTACATTCACTAAAAGCATGAGCTTTTGTGAGATTGTTATATAGTTCTTAAGCCAAACATTTTATATGCAAATTTGCTGACTTGTCACTTCCTTACCAGACTAACATGATCACATCAGGCCTGCTTCTGCTCTCTCTTCTGGCTTCTCACTGAACACCACATCAAAGTCAAGAACTTTGTCTTTAGCTTCAAGGCACGCACTGATCTGGACCCAGGACACCTCAAAGCTCACCTGAGGTTCTGGAATGAGAACTATGGTGGACAAATGCTGCTCCTCAGGCACAATGGAGCTGTCCATCCCAGGAGTGAAGCACATCTGTGCAGGAGTCAGAGCTTTCTCAGGGGATCAACCCCCTCCTTGGAAATGCATTCCACCTCTACTAGCACCATTTCCCATTCAAAGTGTGAAGTGCGCCTTGCCCACAGTAATAAACACAAACAGTACCGCAGGTAGAAACAAAATAGATTAAACAAATAAATCTCTCATAACTTTCCACTTGGGGTGGGAAAGGGAGAACAGTCCAACCACATGTGACAGCTGTTAGTCACACTACTTAAGTTACTGCTAGAGGGTACACAGATTCTATGGTGATGAGGGCAGTATAAGAACTTGGCTAGTACAGAACACCTATTGTGGTGAAGGGAGAAAACCCAGCACTGCCTTGTATTTGCAATGTGCAGTCTTATGGGACAGTAGTAAGGTCAATCAGGAGCAGGCCTCATAATAAATACCACCACTTTGTATGTATGTATCAGGCTCTATCCATAGAGCTCAAATGCTTCACAAAAGCAGGAAAGTTTCATTATACTTGTGTTACAGATGGGGAAACGGAGGCACAGAGCCACGCTGCCTTGCCTGATGACACAGTAAGTCAGTGGCAGAGCTGAGCACAGAATGCAGGTTCTACTCATTCCCAGGTCTGAATCCTGCTGCCTCCTTCCCTCCTGGGTACAGTGTTGGGAAGAGGAAGGTGATCTGCTACTTTTCCCTTGATCCCTCCACTACAGCAATGAGACTGTTGCTGGGTTATTTGATGAGCAGGCCCTGGCTCTCTCCTCTTGCGACTGGCAGTGACTCCTCTGAAGGGTTGGCTGGCACCAGCTGGTGGAAGGACCTAGCTCTGGCTATTTCCCCTCATGGGGGTGCTAGCCACTCGGATGAGCCACACACCAGGGCCGCCAGTGTGGGGGAAGATACCCACCTGGGCAGTCAGTAATGATGTTAGACATACACAACTGTCCCCTAGGCTGGGAGGTCTTCCAAACATCATGGGACCAATATTAGCCAATGACATTTTAAATTCCCACATCCAAGTAGAATTGTATCTTTATATACATACACCATTCACACATTAGATCGATCGATAGATAGATCTAAAGTGGCACAAGGTAAGAGATCTGCCCCTTTCCCTCAAAAATAACGCCACACACTTACGTGACTGTGGGGGGCAGGTGTCACTGTAGCCTCCATGGAGATCAAACAAAGATCCCAAGCGGGAAGCACCGGCCCCGGCCCTAGGGGATTTTCCATACAGGGGGTGGCCCTGCCACCACCAGGGACTCGGGCTTGGGCCGTTTCAGGCTGAAGAGCAGCCTGGTGGGTTTTGAACCTGGCTGTTGGGCAGCGCAGCCCTTTGCCAGGTGGGGAGCCCCCCCCCGCCGTTCCCCACGGGCGCCCGGCGCTCCCTGAGCGGAGTGGAGGCGGCTCAGCCCGCCGACCCGGCCCCGGCCCCGGCCCGCGCCGTGGGGGGGGGAGGGAGGGTTCGAACTGATGACTTCCCCTCACCGCCCCCCGCAGACCGGGCACTTCTCGGAGGCCCCTGCAGCCAGCGGCGGCCTGGGCCTATCTGGGCGCACGCCCTGGCGCTGACCTGAGAGAGCGCGAGACGCGCGAGGCGGCCCCCAGAGGTGATTGGCAGCTGTCTCCCGGCCAGCAGCGCGCTCGGCCCCGCTTTCGGCCAGAACCTCTCCGCGGGCCGGCGCGGAAAGCTCTCCTCTTTGAGAGTATTTTTCATTTAACCTT